>NC_056600.1:36958318-37038906 GCF_018340385.1 Cyprinus carpio
TTTCGTAAAATAATGATTAATTACCAATTGATAATTTTGTTAGTTATTGGTTGGGTCTTGTGAAAACAATACATATGCTGTGGGAAAGAAGTGACTAAAAAGCAGTAGGGATAAGGGGAGTTCAGGCATGCTTCAACCCAGGAACATGATAAAAACCAGACCGCTCCTCACAGCCAAAAATACTGGTGACCTAGTTCAGTTCATAGCCTCGAGGGTGTTGGGGTAGTTATATAGCTTCAGGGGCCGAGATAAAGGAATCTCTCTCTTTGGTCTTTCATTATGGACAGTGTCTTATGATGATATCAAACTTGCAGAACAGGTTTAGATAGGACTCGTCATTTTGGTTTTAGGGCAACTTTGAAGAAAGGTTTTGATCCACTTCAAATGTTGACTAATATATAGTGCAATATAGTTTATTGGTTATTATAACTTCAGAGGAAGTTGCCTTAACTCAAAAAAATTAATAAATTAGGCGCAAACTACATCCAGACTCAGTCCAGACATCAGTATGATCCGTCTCATGATGTTTTATAAGGCTTTTTTAGATTTGGGAATACACATGCAAGTACAGATTCATGACAAAAAAACATTTTAGGAGTTTCGGAGACATTATTATTATAATTATTATTTTTATTTTTTGTAGCCTACCATGCAATGCACAAACTAGAAGCAACAATATCTATTATATTACATTTACTTAATAGGTCTGCCTCCCATGTAAGATTTTTCTAGTTACTAGTCGTATCATTAAGTTTGCCCCAAAGCACAGGCAGAAGTAGCCTAATAATTGTAAAAAGGGAGACATTTTAATTATTTATTAATAAACAAATGTTTTCTTGTCGGCTGCAAGATGAAATTCACAGTGCTGACTCTCTCATGAACGCGCCTTTAAAGAGAAATACAGCCTTCACAGATTACATAATGCTTTCGTTCTGAATTGATTCATTTAAAAGACATTTCAAGCTTTCTGTAGATATATTTCTCATGTATGTGAGACACCACAATTTTAAGTTAAGTTCATTATCAGGAAAAAATTCAAGTGATCTAGAGGGTGCCTCCCTGTCCTGCATGCGATTAATAATTTTCGCACAAACACTTAAATATGAATAATTATTCACATTTTGCATATGCATTAAAATGTAAATTATTTTTTACATGCAATTATCCAAAATAAACACCAAACAAGATTTGTAATGAAGATAAAACAAATAAGAATAAATGCTGCGCGATGCACTCAGCATCACTCTCATACCAAGTAAATCTTGCACGCAGAGACATTTTACACACCTGCATTTAAATGCGGCTGCAATTTTATTTTTTTAACTTAAATTCTATGTAAGCAAGTAACGGCGGCTCCCTTTAAAATCACTGAAGTTGTCTATTAATGAAGCTCTTTTTTACATCATTTGCACTTTGGTGATTATAATCAGAGAACTTGAGTTTCAATGATTTAGCTAAATCGTGCAGGTTTAATTTATTCGTTTCTTGTTTTAATTAGGCCTAAATAATGGGAACGAAATTATACAGTGCCTCACGTTTTACTAAAATAAAGAAAATAATTTATAAAACACGCAAACAATTTCTTACAGACAAATATATTTTCCCAAAAAAGTTGTCTGTCAAAATTAAGGACAGGTAACGAATAACAAAAATGAATGTTGTTTTATTAAAGGAATTTCAAAATATAAATTTAAAATATAGGCCTAATATATGAGAATATTGACATTTTGCATATAAATCCATGTAGCATAGCTCACTAAAATAGGCTACCACTTTTAATGCTCTGATGCAAAGTAAACCACAATTTCTTTTGAATAATATAACACATAATTCATATTATATAAATAATACTGTACACCTATTAAATGTGTCAAATCTAAAAATATGGTGTAATACTTTTGTAGCTTAGAGAAAATATAAGCACAGGCTCAGGCACAGGCTGGACATTTATCCTGCTTGAATTTGTTCTAAGAAATGCACATAACTTCATAATTACCAAACTTTCATCTGTGAACATTAAATATTTTAACTATAGTGTTTTTCTTTAGTTTTCCCTGACTGCAGCCAAAATGTAACACATCAGCGAGGCAAAACTGACGTCTATTTGCGAAAATGTGCTTTGATGCGCTTGTTTGATAACTTGTGATTAAAGCGCCACTCAGCGGTCAAAAGCTGCAAATGCACTTTGCAGACGCGGCAGCGGCGGTACGAGCGGCGGTAGAAGTAACGTTTTGGATGTCCACCTACTGTATATACTAGTTTATTTATATATATATACAAACCCGATTCCAAAAAAGTTGGGACACTGTACAAATTTTGAGTAAAAAAGGAATTGAATAATTTACAAATCTCATAAAATTATATTTTATTCACAATAGAATATAGATAACATATCAAATGTTGAGAGTGAGACATTTTGAAATGTCATGCCAAATATTGGCTCATTTTAGATTTCATGAGAGCTACACATTCCAAAAAAGTTGGGACAGGTAGCAATAAGAGGCGGAAAAAGTTAAATGTACATATAAGGAACAGCTGGAGGACCAATTTGCGTTGCCCGAGTCTGATCCCGAGTTGACGGCCGTGCTTTCCTGGGCAGCTGAGAGCATCGGGCTAGAGTGGAATCCTCCACCCTGTCCCCGGCGCTCGAGGCTGGATGATTGGTTCCTGGGGGCTGCTCATGCTGATCGCCCAGCACACCCCTGCTGGTTCCTTTCTTCCCGGACGTGCACCAGGAAGTGACCAGTTCATTGAAGACACCTTTAACTGCCCGAAACCGTTCTGGTGCTTCCTCTGCCTTCACTGCCCTCAATGGCGGAGCGGCCAAGGGGTATCCTGGGATTCCCCCAGTGGAGCGCTCTGTTGTGATGCAACTGTGTCCTCAGAGCACCTCCGCATGGCATGGTGGTCCCAAGCTTCCCTCCAAGGCCTGTAAGTTCTCATCCACGCTTTTGGCCAAGGCTTACAGAGCCACCCTTCAGTTCTTCCAGGCCAAGGTGCTCATAAAGCTGCACGGGGGCAGTGCTGACACAGGGGTTTTGCAAGAGGCGCGCACTGCTACTGACCTCGCTCTCCAGGCGACGAAGGTAACTGCACACTCCTTGGGTCAGCGCCACCTATGGCTAAACCTGGCAGACATGAGGGAGTCTGATTGGACTCAGCTCCTGAACTCCCCGGTCTCCCAGGCTGGCCTCTTCGGCTGACAGCCGGGTGGAGAATTTTGCCCAGCAGTTCTCTGCTGCCCAGAAGCAGTCTGAGGCCATCAAACACATCCTGCCCGGCGACCGCTGCTGCCTCCACACTGCCGCTGGTGCAGCCACCTCAGCCTACTTCGTCGTCGAGGGCACCCCCCTGTGGTCTCCTTCACTCCTGCTCGGCCACAGCAGGAGCCTTCACCCCCAGCTGCAGCAAGGAGATGGCCGCGAGAAGGGCAGCGCCAGCCCGTCTCTGCCCCTAAACCTGCCAAGCATCAGACCAAGAGGCGTTCCTGAGATGGGGCGTCCCAGAGTTGGGGATGTCAGCTCATCAGGAGATGGTAGCAGGACCACTTCTTCCCGGAGGAGGAGGGCCGGGGGAGAATCCTTTGTTCGCGTTTTGTTTTTGTTCCGCCAAACCTTCATTAAAAGAACTGTTTCCTCTATCTGCGGGTCCCAAGAGGCTGCAGACAACAGTTGGCGACGTGCTTCCTCGCCCGCTCTCGTTCCCCTCTTCCCTTGCCAGTTTCCATGCAGAGCCGGCTCGAGAACGCATTGCCTTCTCATGCCCTCTTTGCCACTTGTAATCAGACGAGTGCTCACACTCCGCCCCCACTAAGGGATGCTATGCCTCCCATGCTGGGGCTGTCTGTTCCACCTCGCTGCTCCAATGTGGGTACACCTGTAGTTCCCTTGACCCCACTGGATCAGTTTCTGGGAGGCTGGCTAGAGCTCCCAAGGCCATCCTTCTGGCTCATCTGAACGATCAGGCTCGGCTACGCAATTCAGTTTGCCCAGCGTCCCCCCAGTTTTCGGGGTGTTGCGCGACGATGGTGGGCAAGGATGCTCCTGTCATGCATGCGGAGTTTGCGACCCTGCTGTCAAAGTGTGCGATAGAGCGGGCCCTCCAGCCGACATGAAGTCCGGCTTTTAAAGCCCCTACTTCATAGTACCCAAAAAAACAGGTGGGTTCTGGGACAATCCTGGACTTGCGTGCCTTGAACCGAGCTCTTCACAGACTTCCGTTTAAGATGCTAACGCCCAAGCGCATTTTTGAATGCATTCGTCCATTGGATTGGATTGGAGATCTGGTGCTCAGACACCTCATCCGTCTGGGTCTTCGGGTCAACTGGGAAAAGAGCAAACTCTCCCCTGTGCAGAGGATCTCTTTTCTCGGTATGGAAATAGATTCAGTCGCCATGTTCACGCAGCTTACGAATGAGCATGTGCAGTCACTGCTGAATTGCCTGAGTCAATTCGAGGGCAAGAGAGCAGTTCCACTGAAACTGTTTCAGAGGCTCCTGGGGCATATGGCATACGCAGCGGCAATAATGCTGCTCAGGTTGCTCCATATGAGACCGCTTCAGCACTGGCTTCACAACAGGGCACGCTCCGAGTGACCGTCACTCCGGCCTGCCTCTGAACCTTCACCCCGTGGTTGGACCTCTCGTTTCTACGGGCTGGCGTTCCCCTAGAACCAGTGTCCAGACATGTTGTGGTGTCAACAGATGCCTCTGCCACAGGCTGGGGTGCCATGTGCAAGGGGCATGCTGCGTCATGTTTCTGGACAGGACCCCGATTTCAGTGGCATGTCAAATTCCTCCAGTTGCTAGCAGTACGGCTTGCTCTGCACCGCTTCAGGGCCCTGCTAAAGGAAAAGCACGTTCTGGTCTGAACGGACAACACTGCGACCGTAGTGTACATCAACTGTCAGGGCGGGCTACGCTCCGCCGCGATGTCGCAACTCGCTCGCCATCTCCTCTTGTGGAGTCAGAAGCATCTGAGGTCACTTCATGCCATTCACATTCCGGGCAGGCTCAATCGTGCAGCTGACGAGCTTTCATGTCATCAGTCTCGCCCGGGGAATGGAGACTCCACCCCAGTTGGTTCAGCTGGGATTTGGGAGCGCTTCGGATAGCTTCCGGCCGCTACGGCTCGGACGTTCTAGCTTACTGCTCTGCGTTTTGCTTGTTATTTCTGTACTATTCTCAGATTTTTCTAAGATTTTTACTTCAGCAGATCAGCACAGTGCTCAAACAACAGATTTTTGGCACAAACACTAAAAAATCTCTGGGACTGGAATAATACTACAAAAAGAAGACTTTGTCTCCCACTGCCAGCAGCTTACATTACGAGACGGAAAACAACTGCCTACATTCAAACAGAAGAGAGAGAAACTACCTCCTGTTGGATCTACTTGTTGCATGAACTGCTGCAAACTTCTACAAAGGATTGTGGTTCTTGAAACAAAGTTACTTGCTGGACTTACAAAACAGGCGGAACACTCAGTAGACCATCGTCATGGACCCTCTCACCATACAGCCGGTGAGTCCCATGAATCTTCTGAATCTCAACAGTTTATACCAAGTGTAGAGGAACAAGCCAAAACTGATCGCCACACTATTCGATAGCACAAACAAGGAGCAAGACCCAAAGGAACACGAGACATCAGATTGTCACGAGTTTCTCGTGTGCTGCCTCAGCATCCTCTACCCCAGATTCGACTATGACAAGGCTTGTGAATACTTGTATTCTACCACCCCTATACATCTTGAGAACAGATTTGAAGCATTAATGAATGCGGGTGAGGAATCCCCAAATGTGATTAAACATTGATCGGATCGGCCAGCAGCTAACACCGCTACTAACAGGCGCTCAAGTTCGAGCAGACAGCGGCATCCAGCTCAGAGCGCAGCCGAGCCCAGGACTCTGATAGTGGGTGACTCTATTATCAGAAACATTAGTAGCAGAAATACAACAACATGCTGCCTTACCCAAGCAACGGTCTCTGATGTGAACAAGGAACTTCAGAACATTCTGATGAAGCACAAGACTGCAAATCGAATCATCATCCATGTGGGGAAGAATGAAATTCGGAAGAGCAGTCAGAACTCCTTAAGAAGGACTTCAGTGAACTCTTTGAAACACTTCAAAGACTCAAAGTTCAATCGTTCATCAGTGGACTACTCCCAGCAAGGGGAACAAATATGTTTTCACGGTTGCTTTGGCTGAACACATGGCTACAAAGATCTTGCAATATAAAAGGAGTAAATTTCATTGACAACTTCAATCTTTTCTGGGGCCATAGACAACTGTTTAACCCTCTGGAGTCTAAGGGTATTTTTGGGGCCTGGAGAAGTTTTGTCATGCCCTGACATTTGTGCTTTTTTCAGTTTCTTATAAATATCTAAATGGCTAAAGTGTAATCTCACTGTAATCAGCACAAACTAGGCTATAATAATATGTGAGCAGCATGTATGTACATGATTGTGTTTTTGAGAAAAAAAATGTTATGCGTGGTTAGTGAAAAACTAAAAATGTTAAATCACTTGAATAAGGCAATAAAACACATACAGAAAATTGGTTCACAGGACTTTTGAGAACTGAGAGCTTATTGTAGCCTAAATTTTTTTTTTCTAAATGATGTGAAAATCATCTTGTTTACTCACTTACAGAAAACAATATATTGATTTAAATTTTCTAAGACACTTTTTGTTGGTAAAAGTCATATGCAGTGAGTAGCGTCAACTATCATGAATTCACACCTGAGAAGACAAAGACCTGCATAATGAGCTGCATAATGAGCCATTCAGTCAGCTGTGTCACTGAGAGCGGAAGAGTTACAAGAAAGAATGTGAGGACAAAATAAATGTATATAATTTTATGTTTGTAGTTTATTTAGAATATATTTAATTATCCCACAACATAATGTAATATTCACTTGTGAGTGCAGTTAAACAGTTTATTAGGAAAAATCAAAGCTGACTTTCAAACTGAATTTTTGCATCATTACTCCAGTCACACAATCCTTCAGAAAGCCTTTTAACAATCTTATTTTCTACAAAAAAACATTTATTGTTATTATTATCATCATTATTATTATTATTATTATTATTATTATTAATGTTGAAAAGAGCTGAGAATATTTTTTTAGGTTTTTTAGGGGGGATAAATTGAAAGAACAGCATTGTTTGTTACATTTGTTACAGTTACATTTATTGTTACATTTATATTATTTACATCAAGCTTTTGAATGGTATAGTAGTGTACATTGTTATTGAAACTTCATAATATTTCACTTGATTATACATTTAGTCATGAATTATAGTTTGGAAAAAAGTCTTTGGAAAAAGTCTAACTAGTAAAATGTTTACATGTTATGTGAAAACTAGTACAAGTATATAAATAAATAAAAAGAGACTTACTCATGTTTATGATCTCTGCTGGATAAAGTGCTTCATTCTTTTTTCTGAGGAAATCCAAATCTCAAATCCTCAACCACATCACATCTTTTTTGGGGTGAATTATGTCTTATTCCTCTCATCATCGAAGCAAACAGTAAAATAATAAAACTTGAAGAACAGTCTCGCTGCATTGTCTTCTGTTGTGTGAAGTATTCAAAAGCAGCTTCAGTGAAACATTTGAATCTCAAAAGCGGCTGGTCGCGAGGCTGATGGTCGCATTAGAAGATAATGAAGGGAGGCGTGAAAAAACGGACATCGCGTTGTTTTTCATATGGATTACTTTATCACAGAATATTTGTTTTCGGCAGCACTTGTTTAGTTTAAAAGTAGACATGTCAGGCTTTCTATAGATATCTCTCTCATGTCTCTTCGTTGAGTATTCACTGAGTTACAGTTCATTTTAATGGCCGCATTTGTAACTGAAGATCAAGCGCCAGACAAAGGCTGCAGACAGCACTCCTTGTTTGTTATCTTTATTTTATAAGTGCACAAAATTTTATTTGTTATTATGTCTGTATACAAAAAAAAGTAGACCCTTTACAGATTCGATTGATGTATTGCACTTATCTGTACAATCAAAACTGAAAGTGTAATTTAAGTTCTTTTCGGGGTTATCAGGAGAAAATACCCCAAAACGCGTATACGCGTTAATCGACTCCAGAGGGTTAAACTGGATGGCCTCCACCCACACAAACTTGGTGCTAGAGTGCTTAAGGACAATATCTACTTCTTCCTCCGCCATCCTTCAGCAGAGTGTGTCAATCCATTCAGCACACACACACCAGGTCCGAGTCATCATGTGGTTGACATATCCCACAAGGACACTGATAACACCATGCAGCCACAACAAGCACTGCTGATGGACACTATCCCAGCTGAGCCCCTGCCCACAGAGCTCCTCACAGACAGACTGTGATGTATCAAAACAGCTACAAGATTCAGCACCCAAGGACGACTTTCTGGAAAACAGCCCGGGAAGCTAGGACAACATATCACAGTCACCGGAAACACCAGAGACACAGCCCCGCTCACCGGACACATCATCCCTCTCTCCAGCATCTCCACTTCTGTGCTTCTCACAGAAAATTGAGGAATTGGTGTATGCTGGGACTAAACTCTCTCACTCATTCGCTGCAAGCCCGCAGATATCAACAAAAAACGTCGGGGTCCCCAACCACCAAAGCCTGTGAGCCCTGATGCTTTTGGGCTATGATTGTGTGAGAGTGTCATTTGGTAGGTAGTTTTGTTTGGTCAGATATCTAGAAATTGTGCTGAAAGGTGCTCCAATGCATTCTGTTTATCATTATTTACAGGCCTCCAAAATACTCTCCAACCTTTGTTGAAGAGTTCACAGAAATGTTATCAATGATTTCCTCTGAGTTTGACTGTTTTGCTATTGCAGGGGATTTTCATATTCACATAGATAATGCAGAAAACAAAACTACAAAAAGAAATGATAACGGTTCTAAACACTTTTGACCTGATTCAGCATGTGCATGGACCCACACACAAAGGTGGACACACTCTAGATTTTAACATCAGTAGGAGTCTAAACATTTCATCCATTGTTATTAAGGACGTAGAACTATCTGATCACTTCTGTATTTTCTTTGATATATTGATCTCTGCTACCACTGAATCTAGATCTGTCTCTGTCAGAAGGAGATGCATAAACGAGAACACTAGTGTGCTGTTTATGGAGGCAATATCTTTAACACCAAGCATTTCTGCAGACTCTGTTGATATTCTCAATGATTCCTTTAACTCAAAAGTTAAGAATTAAAGCCCTGCATTTCAGCCCCGAGCCCAACGGGCCCCAACTTATTTACGCAAAGAAGAGAGCGCTGGCCGAGTTTGAGGAAGAGTGGGAAAATATTGTGGAGCAGGGCGGAGGATGATCCCGAGCGAAGTACAGCAATACATGTGCCTCAATCCTCACAACTTGGAAGGTGATGGACTAGATGTGTGCTGCTCTGGTGGAAGCAGCACGAGACCCTGCTTCGCAACAACTGTCAAGACTGGCTCGCTCTGTGTTTAGTGTCCCCGCCAGCAGCAGCAGCAGCAGCAGCAGCAGCAGCAGCAGCAGCGAACGTGTCTTCAGCGCAGCAGAAAGAGTGATAGAAGAGAGGAGGACTGGGTTAAAACCTTCCACTGTGGATGCTATTCTTTTTCTCCATGATGCTCTGTAAGAGACTGTTCCTACTTTTTCATTTGATTGGACTTGATTTTTCGTTTAACTGTTGGAAACTAATGGGAAAAAATAATGGCCCATGTTCTGTGGTGCATTTAGAGTAAGATTGAGGTAAGAGAATAGCCTGCATGTTTTGTTTTTTAATTTATTATTTAATTTGTTTTAGATTGCTTAGGCTATTGCTCATTTCATTTCATGCGCAGTGCTGTTGCTTGAGCAGCCTGAGACTACCTCAGTATTACAAAAATGTTGTTTTACTCACTGTGGTTTTAATAAATAAGCATTTATTAAACTAACTGTCTGTCAATGTGATATCTTGAAAGTATTTTATATCTATGGATTTTATTGTAGCCAGAAGTAAAGTATTAGCGTTGTTGATTTGAGAAATTTCTAGAGATTGATCAAACATGTTTTACTTTCGCTGTAGCCGGCTCGGCTGCTTAATCGTCATTTAAAACCAAAAATGCTCCAAACATTTGTCTAAAATTAACTTAATAAAGAAATAAAAAAGAAACACAACTAACAAAGAAAGCTTACCTATTTGAATGGCAGCTTGCAAATAGGGCAGGCTACCCGCTAATGTAATAAAAAAAAATAACAAAAAACCGGCCTCATGTCCAGACTCGGGCTGATAATTCTGATGAGCTGTTGGACGCAGGTCAGACTGCTAGGGGCCTGAGCGTCTCAGACCCAGAGGGCGGGCCACCGAGACCTAGGTGAGACCGATGCAGGAGGCTCTATTAAGAATGTTGTATTGATGATATTGCTCCAATAATAGTCAGTAAGAAAACAAACAGGCGAGAAATCAGTTTGGAGAAGATCAACAGCAGTTCAGACTAGTAAAGAAGACAATGCAGAAAAGCCCAGTGGATGTAGTGAGGAAGAGCCAGAAACTTAAGGAATTCACTATAGCATCTATAAAGACAGCCAGCATGTGCTTTTTAATGTGAAACTAGCCACAGCTAGGCAGAATTTTTTCTCAAACCTTATATAAACAGTATGCAAACAACACTTGCTTTTTCTTTTGCCACTGTTGAGGGCAGCCAAGCCCCCAAGTCAGATTCCCAGTGAAATGCTCTCAAACAGCAAAATGCAATGAGTTTGCTTCCTTCTTTTCTGAGAAGATCATCAATATCAGGAAGGAGATTAGCACATCAAGTAATGCAGAGGAGTCAGACAGATTTGGCTGCAATATCAAAAAGATACTATGTCTATTTTGGAAGCAATTGATAGCAAAATTTTGAAAGAAATAGTGCAGCACCTAAAATCGTCAACCTGCTATCTTGACACACTTCCCACATCTTTTTTTTTCAAAAGTGTGCTTAGCTGTTTAGAAGCAGATCTCTCTTAGAAGTAGTGAATGCCTCACTTCTTTCTGGGACATTTCAAACCCCTGAAAACTGCAGTTATTAAGTCCCTCCTGAAAAAGAGCAATCTTGATTACACCATTTTGAGCAATTATAGACCAATATCTAATCTTCCTTTTATAGGCAAAATTATAGAAAAGGTAGTCCTTAATCAGCTGAACAAATACTTAAACTCAAATGGATACCTGGACAATTTTCAATCTGGTTTCCGACCGCATCACAGCACAGAGACAGCACTCATCAAGATAATAAATGGTATTCACTTAAATTCTGACTCAAAATATCAGTGCTGGTATTGCTAGATCTCAGTGCTGCATTTGACACTGTCGATCATAACATACTACTAGAGAGACTGGAAAACTGGGTCCCTGAGCTTTCTGGGATGGTACTCAAATGGTTCAGGGTCATACTTAGAAGGGGGAGGTTATTATGTGAGTCTAGGAGAGCATAAGTCTAAGTGGATCGTCCATGACATCACGAGGAGTCCCACAAGGCTCAATTCTTGCACCGCTCTTGTTTTTGCCTGTATATGCTCCCACTAAGTCAAATAATGAGAAAGAACCAAATTGCCTATCACAGCTATACTGATGATACCACAGATTTACCTAGCCTTATGGCCAAATGACTACAGCCCCATTGACTCCCTCTGCAAATGTATTGATGAAATTAATAGTTGGATGTGCCAGAACTTTCTTCAGTTAAACAAGGAAAAAACTGAAGTCATTGCATTTGGAAAAAAGATGACGTTTTCAAAGTGAATGCATACCTTGCCTCTAGGGGTCAAACAACTAAAAATCAAGTCAGGAATCTTGGTGTGATTCTGGAGACAGACCTTAGTTTCAGGTGTCATGTCAAAGCAGTAACTAAATCAGCATACTATCATCTTAAAAACATTGCAAGAATTAGATGTTTTGTTTCCAGTCAAGACTTGGAGAAACTTGGTCATGCCTTTATCACCAGCAGGGTGCACTATTGTAATGGTCTCCTCACCGGCCTTCCCAAGAAGACCATTAGACAGCTGCAGCTCATCCAGAACGCTGCTGCCAGGATTCTGACTAGAACCAGAAAATCTGAGCATATCACACCAATTCTCAGGTCCTTACACTGGCTTCCAGTTACATTTAGGATTGATTTTAAAGTACTTTTACTTGTTTATAAATCACTCAATGATCTAGGACCAAAATATATTGGAGATATGTTCACTGAATATAAACCTAACAGAGCACTCAGATCATTAGGCTCGAGTCAGTTAGAAATACCAAGGGTTCACACAAAACAAGGGCAGTCCGCCTTTAGTTACTATGCAGCCAGCAGTTAGAATCAGCTTCCAGAAGAGATCAGATGTGCTAAAAACATTAGACACATTTAAATCTAGACTCAAAAACTCATCTGTTTAGCTGTGCATTTATTTAATGAGCACTGTGCGATGTCCGAACTGATTGCACTGTATCTTACGTATTCACTGTATTTTATGTAAAATCACTTTCTATTTTAACTGTTTTAAATTCATTTTAAATAGTCAATTTTTAAATCATTTTCAGAGTTTTAAAATTGCTTGTTTTTATTTATTTTATTTTTTTTCTTCATGATTATTTTACTTTTTTTATGTAAAGCACTTTGAATTACCATCATGTACCTAAAGTGTGCTATATAAATAAACTTGCCTTGCCTTGCCTTGCCTTCGGAGACGCTCAGGTAGACCTGTTTGCCTCTCCAAAAAATTCCCACTGCCCAGACACGTTGTGCAAGATCAGGGGAGGATGAGGAGCAGGTCCTCATGGTTGTGCCTTTTTGGCCTGGCCAGACCTGGTTGCCCAAACTTGGACTCCTCGCGACAGCCCCTCCCTGGCCAATTCCTCTGAGGAAAGACCTTCTTTCTCAGAGACGGGGTACCCTCTGGCACCAGCGTCCCGATCTTGGGACCTACATGTGTGGGTTCTGGACGGGTCACAGAAGGTTTAGGTAACTTGCCACTTCAGGTGGTAGCTACCATCACCTCGGCTAGAGCCTTGTCTACCAGACACCTATGGGTTTGAAGTGGAACCTCTTAGTTACCTGGTGTTTTCATGTCGTGAAGACCCCTGGAGATGCCCTCATCGGGTCAGTGCTTTCCTTTCTTCAGGAAGGGGGGTTGGAACGAGGCTGTCTCCTTCCACCCTGAAGGTTTTATGTGGCCGCCATTTCGGCTCACCATGACCCTGTTGATGGTAAGTGTCTCTTGGGAAGCATGATCTGGTCATCAGGTTCCTGAGAAGGGACCAGGAGGCTCAATCGCCCTGTCGCCCTCATCAAGTTCCCTCTTGGGACCTCGCAGTTATTCTATCGGCACTGCAGGGGCTCCCTTCGAGCCAGTAAGGACCTGAACGGTGTCAATCCGCTTGCTGCGCCATTCCACTTCATGGACTGGATGCGTGCGCGATTCCCCTCAGGTGAGTTCCTCAGTTCAGAACCCTGGGTTCCTCCAGCACTGTTGATGTCCAGCACTTGCGCAGCATGCCCTATCGGTCAGCCCTGTGTGGGACTAGGTGCCTCCATGTGTTGTGATTCCCCTTTCTGGGCAATCCCACGTGTGTATTTCCACAGTAAGTCTCTTCATGTGTCTTCCCCTTTCGCAAGCACCTTGCCAAGCTCTGTCGTTGAAACTTCCACCCTGTGGGCTGGGTACCTCAGGATGTGTATCACCACCTCTCGGTTGATACATGCCTTTGTAAGTCCTCCTATGAGCAGGCAGCCTGCTAACATATGTCCAGCTGGAATATGCTACCCAGTGCATTCTGTGTCAGGTATAGGCCCTCACTGCGTGCTGGCCTCACGACAGGGGTTCTATCACTCACATGGGTCACTGGAGAGACAGCCATGTGGCGTTTTGTAAGGGACCCCATTCGTCCAGTCTCTTTCTGACGTAGCGTAGAACATGACCGACTGAAAGGGAACATCTAGGTTTTGTATGTAACCCTCGTTAGAAGGAGGGAATGAGGCGTTACGTCCCTTTGCCCCACATCGCTGTTCCGGCTGAAGGCCGGGTCACTGGCTCGGCTCCTCAGCAAAACTTGGATCTGAAAGTTGCTTGCGCTGCTCCCTTATATACCCACACAGCGGGGCGGAGCTCGCGATGCAAATCCAGCAGACCAAGGTGCATCTGTGTACCATTGGCTCGTTTTGTTACCTACTCGAAGGTGATTGGGCTCTTGGGCTCTTAACCATCAATCCCGGTGTGCTAAAACATGCATGTTGCCCCCCCATGTATTTGTAAAGGTAAGTCGGATTGTTCTGGATTCTCCCACATCTCCTCACAGTAGGTGCCACCATGACAAAAAGACTAGACCTACAAAAGTTAAGCGCGCCGCCCCTTCTTCTATTTTGTTTCCGTGTTTTGACATTTTGTTTCTCAGCTTATCACATGTTTTGAATAGTGTTTTTGTGTATATCCTGTTTTTTCCTGCACGGTATTATAATAAAATAAAAAAAGAATATAAATATAAAGGTCCATGGAAATACACTTTCGGTTCATAATAAATATACGCCTGCCACACAGACATATATTATGTAAACCTTTTATTTTGGAGAGATCTCCTTCGTCCTGATCTGGCGGTTTCCCGCCCCCGCCCAAGGAATTCTGTGGCTCTCACGGCGGTGTATCAGTTGGGGACGATGCCACCATCAACTGTTGTCTGGATCGGAGACTTTGCTACCATCCGTTGACCTCCAGATACCACAGGGCTAAGCTAGAGGAAGGGATCCTCCGAGTTGTCTGGAGCACGCATCCCGGCCTCCGATCTGGAACCAGCCCGCCGGGTGCTCTTCTGTCATGTCCGCCCAGCTGCTTCAAGCCAAGCCCACCGTGCCACCCTACTCTCCCAGGCCCGTCGTCCGCTCCAGTGTCGGCTCCAGTCCTGAGCCAGCTCCAGTGTAGGGATGTGCTGGTATCAAATTTTCATGTTGCGAATTAATTGCTAATACTTTTATCACGGTTATTGGAAATTTTAGGTTCAAAAAAATATGTTGTCATAATACAATATAACAGGTTTAAAGGAACACTATTTCTATAACCACTATTTTTTGAAAATGGGCTCATTTTCCAACTCCCTAGAGTTAAACAGTTTTACCATTTTAGAATCCATTCAGCTGATCTCCGGGTCTGGCAGTAGCACTTTTGAGCTTAGCTTAGCATTGATCATTGAATCTGATTAGACCGTTGGCATCTTCGCTCAAAAAATGACCAAAGAGTTTTGAAATTTTCCTATTTAAAACTTGACTCTTCTGTAGTTACATTGTGTACTAAGACTGACGGAAAAATGAAAAGTTGTGTTTTCTAGGCTGAAATTGCTAGGAACTATATTCTCATTCAGGCGTAATAATCAAAGGAACTTTGCTGCCATACATGCCATGCTGGGGATTATTTTCGAGAGCTCGCGTAATATCATTCGCCTGCTATCATCATGGTATGGCATGTCACGGCAGCAAAGGCCTCCAGAGTGGTCATTAAGTGTTGGGTGGTGCATTCAGGGGCGTAAAGATCAAATTGTGAATTATGGTCATTGATGCCCAAAAGGCGGAAGAAGGAAATCGGTATAAAACCAGTCTGGAAAAACAGTAAAAAAACAACAGAAAACTATTTCTGTACTTCCCAGCTGATACTTAGACCCCCAAAAAATAAGTGTTGTGTACATACCAAACAAAATCCGAGGAGGGAGAATTAATTTTGTTTTCTTCGTTCTGCAGAAAGTGCAAGTGAACCTCACTGTAATGTACTGAGAAGAAAGAGAAAGGACAAAATTGAGGCTTGCACTGGAAAATGTAGCTTGTATTATAATAGACAGAAAACGTAATTGTATAATTGTTTCTTACGATGAGAGATCCCCAGTAAGGAATACCACTATAGACAAAGATGGGTTCAGCATAAACTGTAGACACAATGCCAAACAGCAGAGTAATCAGACCGATCATTATCTGGACCGTCTGTGAGGACAAAAAAGAACACAGACAGTGAAGTGGCATGAGAGTCTTTCCATAAAAGCGGAACAATATAAAATATACAAATATTGGCAGCTGTAGTTATGGACTTACGATTTGTACTAGAAAACTATCCCCCAAAATATATTTTGCAAGTTTGGAATTAGCATTGTATGAATGTCATTGTATTTGCAGATGTGCAAGATTGGATTACTTTAAATTTTTTGATAGTTTGCAACTCCTTTATGTTCTCTTTACTGATCCACTGTAAAATTTTTTTTTTGTAATTTTGTTTTTAGATTTGTATGATTGTATTTGTATTTGCAGATGTGCAAGATTGGATTAATAGAGTCACATTCTTCAAATAAATATTGTGTATATTTTGTTAAAGGAATAGTTCACCAAAAATGAAAATTTGATGTTTATCTTTACCGTTGCAGTCTGTCAGTCCTATAAATGTAGAGTGGATGGGAATCACTGCTTTGAGAGTCATAAAACATACACAAATTAAACCCTGCAGCTTGTGACGATACACTAATTTGTAAAGACACAAAATGATCGGTCTGTGCAAGAAACTGAACAGTATGTATATAGTTTTTTTACCTCTGATTTTTTTTCACCTCAATACTCTGAACTGTCCTGAGCATGTTGGCGTCCTCTTCTTCAACTTTGGCGCATGATCAAGTCTTCTTGCTTTACTGCAGATGGTAGACTTATAAGTGTCATTATAAGCCACCTATCTCTTAAAATTGAGACCATTGACCGATCCTAATTCAGATTGTAGATAGAGTGTCAATGGGTCCATTTTGAGAGATAGGAGATGATGAGGGTGCACTTATAGAGATCGCGATCTACAAGTGAACCAAGAAGAAGACTCATCATACCTAATCGATCGTCACCTAGCTGAAGGTTTAATTGGGTTTTTGTTTGTTGCATATCTTCTGACCTCTCAAGGCATTGATTCCCATCCACGTACATTACAGGAATGACAGACTGCAACAGAGTTTTGGTTAAAAGTCGCTGTTTGTGTTCAATTGGCAGCTCTGTCCATCCGTATCTTCGTTACCCTGGGGAATAAGCAGATAAAAGCATCATATTTTTCAATTTGAATTTGAACTAATACTTTAATATTTTCACCGCTCCCTCAGTTTGTTAATTTATTCATTAATGACATACACAAACCAAAAAATCTGTGTATTGTAACCCTGGACACACCAAAATTAGTGTTACATTTGTAGAACTTGAGATATTTACATCACATGAAAGCTGGAATAAATAAACTTTACGATTATGTATATGGTTTTGTTGAAATATGACAATTATTATTAGCTGAGAAAATCTGGAATCTGAGAGTACCAAAATAAATTAAAAAGATTGAGTAAAATCACATTTTAAAATATCCAAATGAGAAGTTCTTAGCAGTGCATGTTACATTAATCAATGATGAGTTTTTATATATATCTACGATAGAAATTTAACAACAATATCTTCATGGAACATGTATCTTTACTTAAGTATCCTAATGATTTTTTAGTAAAAAAGAAAAATCGATAATTTTGGAACCCATACAAAGTATTTTGCCTATTGCTACAAATATATAGCCGATCGACTTAAGAACTGGTTTGTGGTCCAGGGGCGTATTACAGAAAGTGTGCTGGTATCTTACGGCTGTAACATAAGATGTGATAGGTTAAGGTAGGAATTTTCAGAAATTCATATTACATAAGCAAATCTTAATAACATTTTGCCCGATTCAGTATCCTATCTCACAAAACTGCTATCTTATCTCTAATTTAAAAAAGGGGAATCTTAAATTGCATTATCAAGCTTCGACAATGCCTTCATGAGTCTGACTACCAAGCAACCAACACTGCGCTTAGCTGCAGATGAGGTGTAAACAAAATAATAAAGAAGCTACTTCACTTTGGAAAATTGGCCTTTTGCAAAAAAATGTAAGGCATTAGTCACTTGCACTATACCGGTAAGGCTCCGTGACCTTTGTTGTCTCATGTAATGCCTGGTGCGAGTTCCTGTGTCACTGTAATAAATTGCGTGGCAGTCTGTATTACTTATACTTGTTTTGTCCATCCAAATTGTAACACCGCGTCAGGGTCCTCCAAGGGCCTTGCTACCAGTTGATCTCTGTTCTTCATTTTTCAATGATTAATAATGTAATACCATTGGTGACAGTGCAATTGTAAGCAGTTTTTTTTTTCCATTAGCTGTCAAATAATTTTGAAGTTAGGACAGCTGTGGGTTTGTCCCTAAAGTTAAGACCGGATTAGTGATTTAGGAGTTTTTTGTCAGTTTAAGAGGTTTCTGTAATACCCCCTTTCCAATCTGTACTTCAGATAAAATATACACTTAGAAATGCTGTTCTGTAATAGCTTTTGTTTCTAAATTGTCCTAACTGAATTACCATGGTTACCAAACAGATAGATAAGATTTTAAAGTTCGGTTCTTTCTGTATAGGCCCCCAGGGGCATATTTGAGTTTATTACATGGCTCTGGTGGAATACTTCTTGATTCCTCATTGGTCAATCGCAAATATTCCCGCGAATGTTATCCCTGGCTAACAACCGGTAAAAAGCTACAACACAGGCTTATCCGGGGAACAGCCAGTCGGCGCTTTTACTCTTCTTGCTTGAACTATTTTTTTTCTTCTTGGTGGCTTTTACGCTTGTTTAGCTAATAAAGTATTAAAACTTGATTCCACATAGTGTACAATTGTTTAATTATGTGTCATCCTGGTAATCCGCACGTACTCGCTCCTCGTTACACATACAAACTCAGCAGTGTCATTTTGCTATGATTGTTTTTGGACCGCTGGCGTAATGGTATTCTAGGAGAACTAACAACTGGTAAGGTTTTAAACATGTTCACCTAATTCTTTATTGCCTTATTATTTTTTGTTTTGTGGTGAAATGTTGTTGTAATTTGTGGTTTGACTTTATTGTTTTTTTGTTGATGTCCGTTTTTTTTGTTGATTTTTTTGATTTTTTTGTATTTTTTTTTTTTTTGTGATTTGTGTAGTTTTTTGATTTTTTTTTTTGATCAATATTTTGGGTTGTATTTGGTTACATTATGTGGCCAGTACCCCCGCGTTTTTTCTTTTTTTTTTTTTTTTTTTTTGGTCCTGTTTTGTTTTTTTTTTTGATCCTTTTTTATGATTTGTTGTAAGTGTAGTCTGGTATTTTTTTTGTTTTTGCTTTTTTTTGTTTTTTTTGTTGTTTTTTTTTGAGATTTGTTTTTTTTTTTGATTTGTTTTTTGTTTTTTTTTTTTCTTTATGGCTGAAGTTTTTGAAGAGTTTTTTTTTTTCCCTTCTTTTTTGTTCTTTTTTTCAGGGCTCGCATAGGGCCTTTGTCCATTTTTGTTATTTTTTTTTGTTTTTTTTTTTTTTTTTGATTGTGAGCTTGGTTACGATCGTTTTTGTTTTTTATGGATACATGACAAGTAGTTACATTGTTTTCTTTGGTTTTTTGGATTTTTTGTTTTTTTTTTTTTTTTTGTTTTTGTTTTTTGGTTGTTTTTTTTGCTTGTAAAACAGCCTTTTTGATTTTGTTTTTTGTTTAATCTTGATTTTTTTTTTTTTGTTGTTTTTTTTTTTTTTTTTTTTTTTTCTTTTTTTTTTTTCTTTTTTTTTTTTTATTTTTTTTTTTGTGTTTACCATTTGACTTTTTTTTGTAGTGGTTGTGATTTGTTTTTTTTTTATTTTTTTTTTTTTTTTTTTTTTTTTTGTTTTTGCTTTTTATATATTTGCGTATTGTGATGTTTTTGTGTTTTTCTCTTGTTTTGTGTGGTGATGGTTTTTGTTTTTTTTTTTGTTTCTTCATTTTTTTGACCCAAAAACATTATGGTCCCTGTTTTTGTATTTTTTTTTTTTTTTGTTGTGTTGAATTTTTTTTTTTTAGTTTGGTTTTGATTTTTTTTTGTGATGTTTTTTTTTTTGTTTTTATTTTGTATTTTGTTTTTTTTTTTTTTGTTTTTATTTTTTGTTTCTTGTTCAAAAAAAAAGGATTAGAAAAAAAAAACACAATTTTTTTGTGTCTTTATTTTTTTATCGTTTTGTGACCCCCTTTGTTTTTTTTCTTTTTTGCAGTATTGTTTCTTTTGACTGTTTTGATGCAAGTCCTGCCAATTTTTTTTGTTTTTTTTTTTTTGTTTTGTTCCTTTTTTGTGTGCTTGTGTTTGTTTTTTTCTGAGTTTTATTTTGGTTTTCCTTTTTTTTTGGACGGCTTATTTATTTTTTTTTTTTGTTGTGTTTTGTTTTTGATTTTTTTGTATATTTTTTTTTTTTTTTTTTTTGGTTGTTTAGTTTAAAGGCTTTTGTGGTCATCCATGTTGTTGTAGGGTGCAGGTTGATTTTCTGGTTTTGTAATTTTTTTTTATTTTTTTTTTTTTGTTTTGTCTTTAATTCTGTTTTTGTGATGCACTTTTTGATGTTGTTTATTTTTTTTCTGTTTTTAGATTCGCTGGCTTTTTTTTGTATTTTTTATTTTCAATTGGATTTGGTTTGTTTTGTTGATCAGAGAGGTATTTTTTTTTGGTTTTTTTAGTTTCGTGATTTTTGATTTTGTTTTTTTTTTTTTTTGTTTTTGGTTCTTTTATTTGTTTTTTTTTTTTTGTTTTTTTTTGGTTTTTGATTGTTTTGTTGTTGTGGTTTTTTTGTGTTTGTCTTTTTTTTTGTTTTTCTTATTTGTTTTTTATTTTTTTTTTTTTTTTTTGTTTGTTTTTACTTTTTGTTTTTTTGTTTTTTTTGAGTAAATAATTTTTTGTTTTTTTTTTGTATTTGGTGTTTTGCCAGTTTTTTTTTTTAGTTTGTTTTTTTATTGTTTTTGTTTTTTTGTATTTTGTTTTTCTGGTTTTTTTTGTTTTTTTTTGGCCTTTTTTTTTTTTTTTTTTTTTTATTTTTTTTTTTGTATTTGTTTTTTATTTTTATTTGTTTTTTTGTTTTATGTTTGTTGTTTTTGTTTTTTTTTTTTTTTATGTTGTTTTTTTTGTTTTTTTTTTGTTGTGATTTGTCTATATATTTGTAGTATTATGTTTTTTTTAAGTTTTTTTGTAAAGTTTTTTTGATTTTTTTTCCTTGCTGATTTTTTTTTTTTTTGAAACATTTTTTTTTTTTTTTTTTTTTAGTTTTTTTTTTTTTTTTTTTTTTTTTTTTGGTTTTTTTTTTTTTTTTTTTTTTTTTGTACTTTTAGTTTTTTCGTTCTTTGTTGTTTTTTTCGTATCTTTTGTTTTTTGTGTGTATTTTTATCACATTAAGATCTTTTTTTTTTTTTTTTTTTTTTTTTTTTTATTTTTGTTTTGTTTTTTTTTTTGGTATTGTTGTTTGTTAAGTTTTTTTATTTTTTATTTGTGATGTTTTTTTTGGATTGGTTTGTTGTTTTTTTGTGGTTTTTTTTAGAACTTCCATTTTAGTTCTTGTTTGCGTTTTTGTTTTTTTTTTTGTTTTTTTTACCTTTGTTCTTTTTTTTTTTTTTTTGGTTTTTTTTGGTTTTTTTTTTTTTTTTTTTTTTGCTTGAATTTTTTTTTTTTTTTTTTTTTTTCATTCCTCGGTTTTTTTTTTGATTTTTTTTGATGTAGTGTGTGCTGTTGTCTCGTCATTGTTTTTTTTAGTTTTGAGTGATTTTTTGCATTTTTTTTTGGCCCAGTTGTTTGTTTTAGTTTTTTTTTTTTTTTTTTTTGTTGTTTTTTTTTTTTTTGTTTTTTTTTTGTTTTTTTATTTTTTTGTTCTGTTTTGCTGTGGTGTCATGTTTGACATTCCTTTCTTTTGTCTTTTTTTTTGTAGTGATTGGCTAATTTTTTTCTTTCTTTTTCAGTATTTTTTTGTCTTGAAGATTTTGTAGTTTTTTTGTATGTTTTTTTTTGGTGTTTTTTTAGTTGCAACATTTTTTTGGTTTTTTGAGTTTTGATTTCACCACCACGCTGTTTTTTTTTTCTTTATTTTTTTTTTTGATTATCGTTAAGTCTTTTTTTTTTTTTTGGTTTGTTGTTTTTTTTTTGTTTTTTATTTTGTTTTTTTTTGTATTTTTTTTGTTAAAGAAAAATGTTAATTTTTTTTTTTTTTTTTTTTGTAGTTGTTTTTTTTTTGTTTTTTAGGGCTTTTTGTTTTTTTTGTTTTTTAGCGCCCTTTTTTTTTTTTTTTTTTTTTTTTCTTTTTTTAGTTTTGTTTTTTTTTTTTTTTTTTTTAGTTTTTTTTTTTTTTTTTTTTTCTGTAGTTGTTTTTTTTTTTTTTTTTTTTTCGTTATTGTTTTTTTTTTTTTTTTGATTTTGCCATGCTACTTTTCTATTTTTGTTTTTTTTGATAGCTTTGTTTTGATTATTTTTAGTTTTTTTTGTTTTTTTAAGCAAATCATGTAAACGTTTTTTTTTTTTTTTTTTGTGTTTTTTTTTATTTTTTGTTTTTTTTTTGGCCTTTTTTTTTTTTTTTTTTGTTTTTATTTTTGATTTTTTATGCAATGTTGAAAAATTAATTGCAATATAATTTAAAAAAAAACGTTCAGTGTTAAGGTGAAATTAAGCGTGAATTGATTTCGAAAAAAATGATTAATTAGTGATTTTATTATGTGTGGGTGTGTGTGTGTGTGTGTGGTATGTAGTGTCTATCAGTGGTGGCCCTCAGCAGCAAAGCCTCTCTGCTGGCCAAACACTATCAGTAATCACTGACTTATTTTTTAAATATATTTTTCCATGACTCTGTATTAAATTATTTCCGATAGTTCTGTTCTCTTCATTTCACAGCTTTTCTCTTTGGTTCACTGCTCAAGAGTGTAGGTATATATTAGAGCTTTTATCCAATCATATTTCCAGGCAATTGTGTGCCAGGTCAAAGAATTCTGTCTAAGGCCTTCAACGTGCATCCGTCTGTAGTTTAAATCATGTGCAATGAAACGTTGCGTTAAAACCAATAAGATTTCGAGTTGGCAGCACCAAGGGCCGATCTAGTAGGTGTACGATACATGTTCAGCTTTTTCTCGTTCCTATTGATTGGATTGTCAGTAGAGCGTATTTAGTCCCGGGTCAAGCATAACTGGCATCACTTTAAAGCCATTTTTTATTTCAGTATTATTACTACTGTTATACCATTCATGTGTTCTTAACGGTGAACCATCATGTAGCACGTATAGGTTATGGTATATTCTTCTGTGAATTCTTCTGGAAAACCATACTATCGCTCGCTATCTGTTATCAATCTAAATTACAATAGTACTAAATGACAGAGAAAAAACCATGCACACATCATCCGCGGTCACCCCCCGCTCTGTGAAAGACTCGTAAGATGAAAACCCCTTAGACGTAATGGTAGGTTTAAGTTTCTTTTGTGACTTTATTTTATTGCTTGTAATGCATTGTATTCTGAATGGTTAGCCTCAAGATTATCAAGCGCGACGTTTCTAAGTTTGCGTAAAGAATCTGTAGGGAGCGCTTCATTTTTCCGACGGTTTCAAGCTGAAGCTATTAATCTGTCCTTTTCCCTTGCGTCCACAGCGCCAGACCGGCGGGACATACTCTTGGTGGGAGGATTGAGATTCCTAGGGGTTATTGGGAGCTTTCCCCCGCGTGACGCACGCATGCGACTTGGCAAGTGGGATTGAGAGTGTGGTGAAAAGTTTGGCGTGGAATCGTTTTAGAGAGCATTCCGGCGGGTTGTGTAGTTTTCTGCTTTATTGTAATGAGAAAGTTCTTACGGGTCAGGTTTAAATACGCGTCGTTTATGTATGTGCGTATATACATGGACCTTAGAACCCGGCTTTCGGTCCCGTGGGACACTCTTCCCTGGATTAATTATCTATTCCGACCTCGTCAAATGAGCCGGGTTCAGCCATGGGGAATCGTACAGTACATACCAAACGCACACTGCCTCGAGCAATTGCACTTTGAGACTGCTTTGTGGGACAGACAGCATGCTTATCACTGCCTGTTGGTATCCTACAAATCCGCGGGGGGGAACAATCGGCAACACGAAATAGAAAGCGAGGTAAACGGGGAGGCGTACAGCAATGCTTTGCTCCGAAAACAGTGGCTTTCTCGCTATCACTTCTCTACCACCCCCCACATTGAACCGAGTTAACACATCCAGTCCCGGAGGACCCTAAACGTGGTCTAGCTCCAGGGAACGTCATTTTCTGAAGGAGACTCAGGGAGTGTTTGTGTCCCTGCTTCACAGAGCCCTGGTTTGACCGGAGAAATGATCGGGACAACCCCGCTGTTCAATTGATGGATTTTGGGCACCTTAGCATCGTGATCGGATAGAGATGAGGTAACGGGGCAAATCAAGGTGGCAGGGTATGTGTTTATATTTAACCAAACGATACTGCCCTTCTGTTACTGTAAGAGAGCGTATCTGTTACCTGCAGATGTTGAACTTTATCAGTATCACTGATACCATACAACCCCTTTCTACCTACCACGCTTGCTGCAGATGTCCACAATTTTTTATTAAGACATTCTATATTCTCGCCACTCGGCTGCGAACGATCGAATGCGTGCGACCTCTACACCATCTATACTCGCAAGCCGTGCACCAATTACACAAAATCAACTCTCACCTGAGGGCAACCAAACTTTACTAGGTGGTTTACCTCTTTAACGCCTTACATGCTGTAACACCTGGTAATTCTCGTTAACGAAACACTTACAAATTGTCCTTTTTACCTATTAATGTTTTTCCTGTCCTACTGATACGGGAACTAGAATCCCTGGACCTTTTGCGTCATATTGGATTCTATAAAAGACGCTTACAAAGTCACTCACTCATGCCTTTACCGCCGCTGGTATCAGCGGTACCACAACTGTTGCATGTTGCTGTGTTGCATGCTAACATTAAAACTGTTCTCATAAAAGACATATACGCTCTAGTTAGAAGTAAGTAAAGACTGGACTGATGTAAGTCACTACTATGCTTACAAGACTGTTTTTTGTTGTACAGACTGGGAACTGTTTAAAAAAGTATTGTTGGGGATGACTTTTAATGAATGGACTGATGTTACATGCTTCCTATGATATTTGCCTTTTTGTAACAGACATGATTGTCCCATGTACATGTGAAAAATTTTTGCTTGACCTACATAGCGAGTACATAACCATCCGTGATAACTAAAACTGTTTACAGATAGTTCACAGAAAAAACAATACATGTTTGGAAGGGGGGGTGTCTTTGCTGACAGTATATCAAAAGGTCAAAAAGGATTTAAACAATAGGAATCTCGCTCAAGCAAAACGAGACTATCAATAATAGACGAACTGAAGAAATCCATCATGGCCAGATGGCAACCACGATCGTGGATCCGCCTGGGACAAGTAATGAAAACAATAGCCGGCCGCCACAATGCTAATACGCAGCATCCCGGTTCCCTTTGTTGATGGCTTCAGCTTCAAGCTACATGAGCTGGCGCAGTGCTCTGATTCAATGTTACAATCGGTTTAAAATATTTTCTGAATTTCAGTAGTGCTGATGAGATCGACAATTTTGAGTAAACTAGGTGCGTTGTATGCACTTATGTCCTATATCATCTTACTAATATAACATCAAAACCCGAAGGTGCGACTAAGGCATATCCACTCTCTATAAAGGACGTTTAATAAAATTTCCATGGTCCCAGATAACCATCTGTACATGGGCTGCACCATCAACTTGCAAAGCAATTCTAAATGAGTACTCCGTTCCACTACTTGTTTAACAAATCTTTAGAGGCACAATTCCTGTCCCCAATCTAACAACACCAAAAATCTTAATGATTTCAGAACCAGTGGCACTCCACATCAATAGTAATGAAAGTTTGTGGAAAAATTAGTGAGGTCCCTGAAATATTGATGAAAACGTAGGCCATTCACTTTGACCAGCGCCCCCGTCAGGGTGGGTGGAAGACGTCCTAGTCCCAAGCTCAGCACTTCTTATTGTTCTCATTCTAAGCACCACATCTTATGATAACAATGTCCTCTCATTGCCAGGACTTTTACTCTTATTGGATTTTCTCATCGGCCTTTTATAACAATTCACCTCATAAGTTTATCATAACCACACGGCTTGCCCTGGAAAGCAGTTTGATACTGAAGTATAAATACGGCGCTGGTCGGTGATTGATCCTTAACTTTTTCAATGGCACAGGGAACAGCAGAAGAGAGGTCTGACGAGTGAATGGCTTTCCTCTCGCAGAAAAAGGTCTGTTCCATAGCCCTAACATGGGGCTGGCTCCACTCAGCAGGGATGCATACTTCTCGACGTCTTCTTTTCATATCCTGTACACAACTATAGTTCCTTGGAGAGCAGGTGTGAAACGGGACTATAATTAATATATGCAGACTGACTCAGTAATTTAACCTGCTCCAATAGTGAACATTCCGTCCGTCATCACATAACTTTGTTGAAGGGTGTAGGCGTCTCACCTTCATAAAATGTAGTTAAACAAATGACATGCTTATTGATTTTAATGAAAAAAACATTCCAAACACAAGAATTACATCATCCAGGTCAAACGGGTTGATGTGTCGAATCATATAATACCTGTGATGGTAATACGACCCTAAACTTACATTGTGAACTAGCTTGAACAGTCTGTAAAAAAGCAACAGCATTTGGTTTTGTGTTTTGAGAAACTTAACAATTTTACTTGATAAATCCATCATGACCCTTTTTTTATCACGCATTCATTGAGTCAATTTTTATCATTTAAGCTAGCAGCCTGGTTTAGAACCTCACTTTGAAAAATAAAAAACTTGCTCAATAAAATAGTAAAGTGGTCCAGCAGGCTGATAGGTGACCATAGCAGCTTAATGTGGAACCTTGTACACAAAACAGTTACAAGCGCATAACTAGTTTGATTTTAAATGACAGTTCACATCCTTTGCGCACAGAATTCCAGCTTCTACCCTCTGGGCGTAGGTTTATAATCCCCAGGTGTAGAACAAAAAGACACAAAAACAGTTTTGTTCCTGCAGCCATTGCTTTGAGGAATGAGTTATAGCTTATTGTGTACTTGGTTTTTATGTATTTTACTTACTATTTGTGTATGAGGAGTCTACTGAAACTAATTATTTTTTTTTTTTCCCGTTTTTATGTATGTATTATTTATTCTGGATCGATAAGAACTTTTTGATGATGTAGTTTTTGATGATTTGTGATATGTGCTGTTTCATATGTGTGTATGAGGACTCTACTGCAAACAAAATCTACCTTTGGGTATAAATAAAGTAACTTGAACTTGAACTTGGGGTACGTTACATTGGCATGTATACGTTAAAACATGTATACACTTTTCTTTGTCATCTTGTATGAATTATTTTAATGTTACTTGCTCACTTTCCCAGTAAAGCTTTGCTAACTAGTATTTTCCTCCCTATGTGTTAAAACAAACCGTGCGACTTTGCTAACTAGTATTTTCCTCCCGCAGCGCGCTGGCAAACCGGCAATTGTTATGTCAACTTTAAAACACATGTAATCACCTTATTTGTTTTATACCAATTTTATTTGAAGGGTATAAATACATTTGAGTTAATAAAGATGTGGAAGAAAATCAGGATGATGTGCATTGCGCAGGTGTGGCCACTGTTGTGTTAATTTGATTTCTTGCTTTAGTTTTGGCATTCATTCTCACTACATGAAATAACTGTCTGTTATGCAATGCCCTGTTATAATGCCTTTCTGTATAATATTTATGGTTTCTATAACCGTGGTGTCATTATGAAGGTATTAAGAGGTGGACATATACACACAAACGCACACACACAAAAACAGATATATATATAGTTAGATGTATTGTAAGTATATTTATAATAGGTCTCTTAACTCTTAACTTAATGTCCTATTTATATTTGATTTGATCCTTCATGTAACTAAATGATTTTCAAGGGG
Organism: Cyprinus carpio; assembly: GCF_018340385.1. NCBI lineage: Eukaryota > Metazoa > Chordata > Actinopteri > Cypriniformes > Cyprinidae > Cyprinus > Cyprinus carpio. Next base: position 36,986,123 of record NC_056600.1, read on the forward strand.
TCATCTGATGCTGCTAAAAAGAACATTATTTTGGGTATTTGGTGTAATGAAATGTGTTTTTTAACCTTAAACCGCATAAACACATTATTTTCTACATACTGTACATTATTGTTTCTCCTCTATGCCCCGCCTTCTGAAATGTGGCGATTTTCACAAAGCTTCTGTTCTGTACAAGCGAGGTGTGCTGTGATTGGCCAGATATCAGTGCATTGTGATTGGCTGAACGCCTCAAGCGTGTGACGGGCGGCTTGAGTGACATATTGTGATGCCTTGTCTTAACCAAGACTTAATCAAGCCTCTCTGATTTAAAACACGATGGTGATTTATTTCACGTGTCATTGTGTTTGTGATGCAACTCAGCTGTTAACCACATTCACCGTCTCTAACTCTTTATCGACACCAACTCCCGAGCAGTTCGTTATTTCACCATCAAATGGCTTTCCCAACTCATTTTTGCGTGTCATGGCGCAACTTTGAGGAACATTGTTCAGAGGAAAACCCGAGATTGAGCAAGACTTCTATCCGCTGTAGAGAGATAACTGGAAACTGTACAACTGTTTGTGCTGCCAACAAGTGTAATTAAGACAATACATGTTATTAATATGATAAGAAACACCAGTTTGCAATATTAAGGAGCAAAACAAGCTGTTTCTGAAAAGTTACAAATAGCAGAAAGACCTACATTAGCCTACATTTACAAACGACCCGCCCAATCTAATGGGTAAAAGAAAGTGAATAGTGAAATCTCTCTCTATAACTTCATTTACTGTCTACTATATTAGTATATAGTATATAGTAGTACTGTCTACTACTATATAATCATGAATTCAAATTCACAGAAATGTATTATAAATACATTTTATGATAAACGTTAGCCATTCATTAGTAAAACCTCACAATACACTCGATTTAAATAGCAAACACCACACACACATGTAATATAGTTACTAATATGACAGCATCATATTTTGAGAAGGACATTCTGGACTCACCGATAAATAAGACAGAAGTTGTAAGCTTTGATTCACAGAGTTCAGAAATGGGTCTTTTTCAGTGGCGTAGTTAACTTTGAAGAAGTGGGTGGGACAGGTGTTTGAGTGAGTTTGTGTGCGTTGTTTGTTTATGTTTTTTTTTAGTGTGTTATTATTTATGAAATTTTTATTGATAGATAAGCCATAAACATTCGTGTTCTCAAACAGTCTTGTGTGTAAAGCGCTCGTGTGCCACCCGTTTATTACGACATGATCTTATCACAGGACAGACTCAAACGTTTTGTTCCGATTTACAAGACTGAGATTGGTTATTATTGTTGAGCTCTTTACTATCTATCTATCATATATATGTCCTTCTCAAAAAATTAGCATATTGTGATAAAAGTTCATTATTTTCCATAATGTAATGATAAAAATTAAACTTTCATATATTTTAGATTCATTGCACACCAACTGAAATATTTCAGGTCTTTTATTGTTTTAATACTGATGATTTTTGGCATACAGCTCATGAAAACCCAAAATTCCTATCTCAAAAAAAATAGCATATCATGAAAAGGTTCTCTAAACGAGCTATTAACCTAATCATCTGAATCAACTAATTAACTCTAAACACCTGCAAAAGATTCCTGAGGCTTTTAAAAACTCCCAGCCTGGTTCATTACTCAAAACGCAATCATGGGTAAGACTGCCGACCTGACTGCTGTCAGAAGGCCATCATTGACACCCTCAAGCGAGAGGGTAAGACACAGAAAGAAAATTTCTGAGCGAATAGGCTGTTCCCAGAGTGCTGTATCAAGGCTCCTCAGTGGGAAGTCTGTGGGAAGGGAAAAAGTGTGGCAAAAAAGCGCTGCTGCTTGAGAAGAGGTGACCCGGACCCTGAGGAAGATTGTGGAGAAGGACCGATTCCAGACCTTGGGGGGACCTGCGGAAAGCAGTGGACTGAGTCTGGAGTAGAAACATCCAGAGCCACCGTGCACAGGCGTGTGCTTTTGAACCAGAAACAGCGGCAGAAGCGCCTGACCTGGGCTACAGAGAAGCAGCACTGGACTGTTGCTCAGTGGTCCAAAGTACTTTTTGCGGATGAAAGCAAATTTTGCATGTCATTGAGGAAATCAAGGTGCCAGAGTCTGGAGGAAGACTGGGGAGAAGGAAATGCCAAAATGCCTGAAGTCCAGTGTCAAGTACCCACAGTCAGTGATGGTCTGGGGTGCCATGTCAGCTGCTGGTGTTGGTCCACTGTGTTTTATCAAGGGCAGGGTCAATGCAGCTAGCTATCAGGAGATTTTGGAGCACTTCATGCTTCCATCTGCTGAAAAGCTTTATGGAGATGAAGATTTCGTTTTCAGCACGACCTGGCACCTGCTCACAGTGCCAAAACCACTGGTAAATGGTTTACTGACCATGGTATTACTGTGCTCAATTGGCCTGCCAACTCTCCTGACCTGAACCCCATAGAGAATCTGTGGGATATTGTGAAGAGAAAGTTGAGAGGCATAAGACCCAACACTCTGGATGAGCTTAAGGCCTTATCGAAGCATCCTGGGCCTCCATAACACCTCAGCAGTGCCACAGGCTGATTTGCCTCCATGCCACGCCGCATTGAAGCAGTCATTTCTGCAAAAGGATTCCCGACCAAGTATTGAGTGCATAACTGAACATAATTATTTGAAGGTCGACTTTTTGTATTAAAAACACTTTTCTTTTTATTGGTGGGATGAAATATAAACATTACCCTGAATGATGAATCTTCTACTTCAGCTAATAATATTGCAGGCAATGAACTGGCCACCTATCAAACTCTGAGCTTGACCAGTAAAGTTGCAATTATTTACAGCATCTCCTTATTTTTTAAAAAAGTCACAATATCGCCCAGGTGTTTTTTTGCCATTTCACTGAATGACGTGTTTCTGTATCTCAGGTTACCACACCATGAAAAGGTGGAATTATCAAATATTTAAGAGCAATAAATTCACTTTTCTTGCAGCACCACACAGTCTTTAGGGTGCCATCTGATGATGTCACAGACTGCTGAATGACTATCAGTTTTTATATGATTTCAGAATGGCTTCTTGTTCCTGTTACACTGAATGAGCTGAATATTCTACTCTCTCTATGGCAGCCGCTACGGCTGTTTCAGTGCTTGGCTCTCCAGTGTTTGTACTGTGTTTTGTTAGTTTTTCCCTGTTTTTGTTTGTCAACCACGATCAGTTTCACCAGGGATGAACTGCTGAACATTCGGCAGAACACACCACAAAATCTTTTACTGATTTCAATTATTTGGACCTTTTACTGAACATTGTTGTCGATTGGAGCAGCGGGCTGATCAAAGCGGCTTTAAAAAGCACAGGCGGGAAGCGGGCAGGTGAAACAGGTGCTTCGTTAGACTCAGGAAAGCCGCGGATTTCGAACGCCGTTGCCTAGCATCCATTTGGCAAATCTCCGCTCTCTACCCAACAAAACGGGCTAAATCCTTCTGCTCTCCCAGACAAATAAGGATTTATCACACTCTGCTGCTCTGTGTTTTTCTGTGTGTTGTTGTTGTCTCTGTGTACTGGAAGCTTATGTCACTAAAACAAATTCCTTGTATGCGCAAGCATACTTGGCAACAAAGCTCTTTCTGATTCTTTTTTTCTGACATGCTGCATTTTCGGGACAAAATTCGCCTGGTTATTTAAATACTTGAAAAAAGAAAAGACTTTAAGACATAGTCCTTTTAATATAACACGTGACGTTTTGTCTTTGACCCATATATATCATTGTGACACTGGCATTTAACAGTAGTTATGAACATGCACAGTTGATATTGAAGTAAACATTTATTTGAATCCTACTTGCTGAAAACGGCAATCACATTGATTTTTGGTGTATGTTTCTTTTGAATAATAGATTCCTTCTCACCCAAAGTCCAAACTGATGACTGTTTGAATGTAAGACTAATGATGCTTTAATACATTGCTATAGCAATTCAGTGATATTATGCATGTTTGCATGCTAACTGTTCATTTACCATTTTATATCCAATTATGCTTTTTGAACTTGAATTTATAATATTTCATTTCAATAATTCATATAAAGGGAATGGGACATTTTTGTTTGCAAATATTTTATGTACTGGTACTTTTCTGAACAGCAGTCTCAGATAAGACTTTAAAGTATAGTATTATTTTGACAGACCGTGTTTTAAAATGTTTCAGCTAAACATGTGCCGGTATTCAGTTATGCGTTATATCACGATAATGAATATGCAAGATATTGTTAATTCATTAGTTGGGGTGGGGGGGTGGGGGGTGTTCATGCATTCAGAGTTGTTCACACTTTTAAAGAGTTGGATTCTCGACCAAAAAAAAAAAAAAAAATTAGGAACGTATGATGGAGTATTTCTGTGCTAAAAATCTTACTTCCGGGTTCGTACAAGTTTCGAGAGTATTTTTCGATCATGGCTCTTCATGATGTAGACGCAGGGTGGAACTCCTTATATGGGCATTTCTCCGGAAGAGCACGATCTGCGCACACATCGACCAGAGTGAGAGCACGAGCGTGCAGTGTTGCCAAATTAGCAATTTTGTTGTTAGAATTAGCAACTTTTCAGACTACACTAGCAACGTTTTTTAAAAAAGCACCTAGCATCAAATTTAGGTAAGTTTTTGGCAACTTTTCACCGTTTACAACTATAATTGTTCAGAATGTGCAATGTTACTAGTTAATAAGAAAATACATAATATACATAAATTGTTCAATAATTCAATGTTGTAAAAAATCCAATCATAAAGATGTGCTATTTATTTACAAATTAAAATATTTTGTTTATAATTTTTTTTAACAAAAAACATTTAAAAAATATTTTTCGCTGAGATCTGAGTAATATCGTTGTGTATTCTACGTAAAAACGCTGTTTTGTGTAATAGGTTATGCAATGATGTCATCACACAATGACATCACAATGTCATTTAGCAACTTTTAGCAACAAATCGATCTTCCTTTAGCAACTTCCCCATGAAAATTAGTTGGCAACACTGAGAGTGCACCCATCAATGAGCTTCATCCGGCAGCAGCGCAGCACAGGACTTACTCGGAAAGAATGCCTCCAAAGAAGTGTGTTTTTGGTTGTAAGGGAAAGATAACTTTATTCAGCTTCCTAAAGAACCCAACGTTATGTAAACAGCAGATGCAGTTTGTTTTTTCTGGAGCATCAACACAGTTTCACAAGTGTGTTTGTTGATAATCGTTTTAGAAACGAGGCCCAGTTCGACGCTGGATTTGCACATCGTTTGATACTGAAAGATGGAGCTGTACCAGCTATAAAATGTCCCGGTCATAATTCAGAACTGCAGACGGTAAGTGAAATTGCATCAAATGTGTGTTTTGTTGGCATTCGGCGCCCAAGTGCTCGTCAATCTTTAGCTCCACCCACGCCATGCCACCAGGAGCTCGGATTTTTCTGGAGTGAATCGTAAAGCTGTATATTTCTTTTATAAATATAACGAAACTAAAGACTTTTTGGAGATATGAAGGATGCAGTACTACTCTATAGGTACTCAAGATTAACATGCAACTGGGTAAAACTGTGTGTGTTATGTCCCCTTTAACATTAGTTAATTCATTAGTTAACAAACTGCCAATGAAAAATTCATAGTTTATTTCAACATTTAATAACACGCTGTTAAAATCAAAAGTATCAGGCTAAAAAATAAATTAAGTTTGTGAGAGGAAAAAAAATATATAATTCATGTATAAGTTGCATTTTATTACATTCAGAAATAATAACGGCTGGCCTAATAATGTTATAATGTGCCAACAGGATATTTTTAGTTCTCTTCACTTTACAACAAATCCTTTAAATTTAACAAATTTATCAGAACAGAACAATAATTACAAATATATAATTCTAATGGATAAATAAAATTGCAGTATATAATAATATAGGCTTAGCTATAAACAAACAAACAAAAAAAAAGAATAATAATTTAAAGCGAACCATAAGGTAAGGTTGGGCTCTCATTTGGGAGAAATCCAAACGTTTCCATATTCGTGATGTTGCCTATTTCAAGCTTAACTATTATTCATTAGGAAAAATAGGCTTTGTAGTTCACGCGTGTTTCAGTATCGACGGAAAACAAATTTTAAAATCATAATTAACAAAAATATGCCAAAGTCGACACTGCTGCGCATACCGAATGGCACGGTGAACGGCTACTGTTTCAAATGAATGTGCGTGAGGCACCAGCGCGATCAAAGAGCTGAAACAGAAAATACAAAATTTTTGGTCACACAGTAAAGGCATAATTCAAAAATGCAAAGTGTTAGCAGTTTGAAAAATCAAGAATAATAACAGAATTAATCATAATTATTGCTAAATGCTGGACCGTTCTCATTTCTATCTGCAAATGGAACCTGAAGGATATTTTTTAAACCAAGAATGAACCGAAATGAAAACATTTAGCTTTTTATTCGTATATATAGGCCTTATATTTAATGACTGTTTAATAACAATAGCAAGCATAAGATCCTTTGTGTAAAGGTTTTCTTTTAATTTTTGATGAGTAGACTGTAGCCTAAGACTATCCTACATTTTGAAATTAACTCACTGTACATTTTTTTATGTTTTTTAAAGATGGTACAATGTTATATCATAATGTTATTGTTGTTTTACCTCCTCCTTTTATCTCATTTTACAATTACATTCAGTTCGCAATCCGTCCCTTTGCGCCACCTGGCGGTAGTTTCGCGAATGATTTTAACACTTGACTAACTTGCAGTTAACCGCAGCGGTATTACCCATTTTGGTTGTCTACCATCTGTACCTCCTCCTTGGCCTCATTTGATTTGGTTCAATGTAGGTTCAATGTAGGTATATATATATATATATATATATATATATATATATGCATGTATATATATTTCTTTATATAATTATTTTATTTTGTTGTTATTATAAAACTCCAATAAAGATGCAAGTTTTAAAAAAAAAAGTATGTTTTGCTGCTATTATCACAATAGTAATATATTAAGTCAACAATGAAGTGTTGCTATGTTGAGAGAAATTACTTCTTCAGCGAGATCCTTAACCCTAACCCACAGCATAACTTCAACAAACTACAAATAACAGCACCAAGTTTTACCTTTCCATATATAGAATGACAGAGGCTTGTGGATAATGTAGATTAAAACTTTTTATTAACAAAATGAAATAAATAATTTCTTTAATGGAAAACTTGATATCTTAATATGTTCATTGGGCAAACCTCTATGATATATTTGAGAGGCAGGCTGAAATTTGGTATTTTACAGTGAGCAATATTTGAAATGCATTTATGCCACCTTTCCATTTATCTCTGAAAACTGTGCCCAACATTATTTTATCAACATAGCATAAGTAGTAATCCTGACTATTTTCTCTTTGATATGTTAATTGGACTCTGATTTACAGCCATTTGAAATGTGCAGTTTTTGGCTCTTCCAAGGGGTGCTGCTGGGCCCTGGGGGTAGAAGGGCTCTGCAAACATAGCAGAATCACATTTATATCTGACAGTTTTCACAGTCCATCCTTTTCTATTCTTACATTGTGGCTAGTATAGCTTTTGACAGGACATTGTGAGGCCATCTGATGAAACATGGACAAATTAGAAAGAAATGCTTTCATAATAATAATAATAGATTATTTCTTTGCTTTTTGAAGTAAACGCCAATAAATACAGGTCCTTCTCAAAAAATTAGCATATTGTGAAAAAGTTCATTATTTTCCATAATGTAATGATAAAAATTAAACTTTCATATATTTTAGATTCATTGCACACCAACTGAAATATTTCAGGTCTTTTATTGTTTTAATACTGATGATTTTGGCATACAGCTCATGAAAACCCAAAATTCCTATCTCAAAAAAAATTAGCATATTTCATCCGACCAATAAAAATACAGAAGTGTTTTTAATACAAAAAAGGTCAACCTTCAACTAATTATGTTCAGTTATGCACTCAATACTTGGTCGGGAATCCTTTTTGCAGAAATGACTGCTTCAATGCGGCGTGGCATGGAGGCAATCAGCCTGTGGCACTGCTGAGGTGTTATGGAGGCCCAGGATGCTTCGGATAGCGCCTTAAGCTCATCCAGAGTGTTGGGTCTTATGTCTCTCAACTTTCTCTTCACAATATCCCACATATTCTCTATGGGGTTCAGGTCAGGAGAGTTGGCAGGCCAATTGAGCACAGTAATACCATGGTCAGTAAACCATTTACCAGTGGTTTTGCACTGTGAGCAGGTGCCAGGTCGTGCTGAAAAAACGAAATCTGCATTTCCATAAAGCTTTTCAGCAGATTGAAGCATGAAGTGCTCCAAAATCTCCTGATAGCTAGCTGCATTGACCCGACTCCTTGATAAAACACAGTGGACCAACACCAGTAGCTGACATGGCACCCCAGACCATCACTGACTGTGGGTACTTGACACTGGACTTCAGGCATTTTGGCATTTCCTTCTCCCCAGTCTTCCTCCAGACTCTGGCACCTTGATTTCCGGAATGACATGCAAAATTTGCTTTCATCCGAAAAAGTACTTTGGACCACTGAGCAACAGTCCAGTGCTGCTTCTCTGTAGCCCAGGTCAGGCTTCTTCCTGCTGCTTTTCTGGTTCAAAAAGCACACGCCTGTGCACGGTGGCTCTGGATGTTTCTACTCCAGACTCAGTCCACTGCTTCCCCGCGAGGTCCCCCAAGGTCTGGTATCGGTCCTTCTCCACAATCTTCCTCAGGGTCCGTCACCTCTTCTCGTTGTGCAGCGTTTTTTGCCACACTTTTTCCTTCCCACAGACTTCCCACTGAGGTGCCTTGATACAGCACTCTGGGAACTGCCTATTCGTTCAGAAATTTCTTTCTGTGTCTTACCCTCTCGCTTGAGGGGTGTCAATGATGGCCTTCCTGGACAGCAGTCAGGTCGGCAGTCTTACCCATGATTGCGGTTTTGAGTAATGAACCAGGCTGGGAGTTTTTAAAAAGCCTCAGGAATCTTTTGCAGGTGTTTAGAGTTAATTAGTTGATTCAGATGATTAGGTTAATAGCTTGTTTAGAGAACCTTTCTCATGATATGCTAATTTTTTTGAGATAGGAATTTTGGGTTTTCATGAGCTGTATGCCAAAATCATCAGTATTAAAACAATAAATAGACCTGAAATATTTCAGTTGGTGTGCAATGAATCTAAAATATATGAAAGTTTAATTTTTATCATTACATTATGGAAAATAATGAACTTTTTCACAATATGCTAATTTTTTGAGAAGGACCTGTATAATAGATTAACCTGCAACAACTTGCCATTATCTATTCCCTGCTGTTAAGCAGTAATCAAGGACAATTTATACACATTGGCTACATTTACATGCACACTTTTGGGGTCAATCGGTGTTGTGAATTCTTCATATATCTTTTAATACTATTTAGATTATTATTATTATTAATAATAATACTTTTATTTTATATCTGGTGAGAGCTTATTTTATGTAAATATGCATTACGCAACCGGTAGTGTGATTCGTGTTTTCTCACGCAAGTGGACGCGTCATTGTTTACGCATGCACAGCTTACACAAATGTGACACGGTTTCCACCTGTGCAGCATCGCTAAGTGCAGGGAAAAGTTACTGACCTAGTAAGTCTATTCCATGACGTTTTTGTAATACGGGATGTTTATACGGCTGAATCTGTTTCTACATTAAGCCTGTAATGTTGTTGGTGGTTCGCGATCTTTATGATCATTAATTCATCACATGAAACGCACGTGGAAAGTGCCGCTAGCATCGCTGCTTATCTTGGTAATGTTTTAATATCTTGTTTAAATATATTTCGGATTCTGTACAATATATTCTACGTTTGTTATACTTTCATATCATAATGAGGATGTTGTGTAATGTATCTTAAGTTGTTTAATGCTCCTTTACATCCTGTTTACATCCAGTAATTATTAGTTCACTGACTACACACGTTGAGAGAGAGTTATGTATATTGTTTAATTTGAAATGCGCTGTTTTATTTGAACAGTATGCTAATATTTGTTGGACATTTAATTATTTACTTCTGTTTATTGTTCATTGCAGAAATTACCTTCAATGCATACCTTCAATGCATAACTTCAATGCATATCAGTGTGTATATGGTGAAACCCTGCACCTAAATAAATGGTGGAGAGACATTAGATGACTCCGACTCCCTGATCAGAGTACTGGAAGTGGTTAACACCATTAAAGAACCGCATTAGTGGGGCAGTCCCCAAACATATGGTCCTTCGAGCCGGAACTTGACTGCTTCAGAATGTCATCAGATAGCAAACAAACATCTCCTCCTCAAGCTAGACCATCACGGCGATGTCAAGCCCCCAGGCACCTTGAGGATTACATCCTTGACTTCCATCACTGACCTGCCCTTTCCTCCAGTCCTGTTCAGAGGGAGTCGGAGGAGCATAGAGGAGCAGCAGCCGCAGTGTATACAAGTCAAGCAGATGCAGCATCCAGTCAAGGTACATGTCGAGCCACGCCTAGTCCAAGTCAAGCAGGCTTATTGAGTATGGACTCATTAACAAAATTAATGGAATCCATGAGTGAGAAGGAGAAAGAGGAGACAGATGAAATGGACAATCTTCTCAGGAAATTAGATCAGCTTAAGAAACGAAAGCACCGCCGAGATAAAATGATGGAACACATCAAATCATTCTTGAGGGAGGAACAGGAAAACGAGGACAATGAACGGGTACAGACAGTTGCATCATCACCACAATCTTCTCCTGCACCTTCTTGTACTTCAAGCCCTCCACCCTTACTCTCACGGCACACAGTGCCACACGCTGTGGATCAGGATGCTGTAAGCTGCATTAGTGAGACATGAGGAAAGGTCACATAGGACAGATGCGGTTCCTGAGGCAGAGATGCAGAGTCGAAATCATGGATTTGCTCCAGTCCAACTAAGTCATCCACGAACTACAGATTTGCTGTATTTCCCCTGTCTCCTCTGGCATAGCATCTCCTGTTTCGCATCTCTCACAACCACAACTATATGAGCCTGTCCCATCTCATTCTCACAGAATCCAGCCCAGTCAGGAACAAGCTTTAACTCATGACACTGAACGATCATTCCAGCCCCTTAAGCCACAACAGCTGATTTCGCCAGCACCTGTCTATCAACATCTCATGGCACCGTATGGCTATCATGCAACACCGTATGTCCCTCCATACCAAACAATGATGCCATCAACATTACCCTCTCAGAATGTGATCCCTGGTTTAGTTCCTTCAGTGAACACAGCAGCAGCTGCACCACAGCTGATGCCAGCCCAGCCTGCAGCTCCACCAGGTGGTAGTATATCCCAACGAACATTGTATAGTCCCCCTAAACCTAAAATTCCTGACTTCACAAGTGACAGTGAAAGAGAATTTGCTAATATGAAACTGGCATTGGACAATTTACTTGAGCCTTACCCAGAGCTAACAGAGAAGTACAAATACCATGTACTACTGGAACATCTTAAACTGCCTGAAGCTCAAATGATAGGGCAGTCTTGCCGGCATCATCCATATCCGTATTCAGCAGCTATGCAAGCACTTCAGTTACAGTACGGTCAGCCACATCAGCTGGCTCAAAGTGAGATCGCAGCCATCCTTACGTCACCAGATGTTAAGCCCAATGATAGTCACAGCTTTCAGAGCTTTGCCTTGAGAGTGCATCTCCTGGTCAGTATGCTGCTGTCATTAGAGGGACCCAGAGGGATGGAGCTCAATTGTTGTTCACACGTGGACCGACTACTTAGCAAGCTGCCAAAGTATCTTCGAGATGGCTTCATTGAGTTCCTTCAACTGCAGGGGAAGCTCAACTCCATAAGTCTTAACCCCTACAATCTGCAAGACGTTTCTGGATGGCTACAAGTCAAAGCACAGCAGCAGAGACTGTCTATTCGACTAGTGCAGCGCTACCAGCATGAGAGGCTTCCAGGTGTCGGGAAAGAGAAACCCTCAGCAAAACCAAAGGTGCCAAGTTTAGTTCTTTACCATGGTGCATCTCCGGCTGAGACTGCACTCTACCGTCCAAAAGACCCCAAGCAAAGGAAACCACTCAAGGTACACTGCCTCTTTTGTAACAGTAAAGAGCACTACATCACACGCTGTGACAACATCAAAGAGCAGTCAGTTGTAGATCTGCAAAAGTGGATTCCTGATGGGAAGCGATGCTGGCGATGTGCGAGACTACATGAACCAGAGATGTGTAACCTCAAAAAGCCATGCAGTGACTGTGGTGGAATACATCTACAGGTGCTACACCGTATAGCACGTGATGATCCAACTAACACAGCAGGTATGTCAGAGAGTCGTATTTACCTGACACCTACTAGTGCAACCTGCAGAGTATTTCTTAAAGTGGTACCAGTGTTGCTACACAGCAAATTCAGGTCAGTGGAGACTTACGCTGTACTGGACGATGGAGCGCAGCGAACCATGATCTTACCAATGGCCGTACAAATGCTTCAGCTGAGAGGTGAACCTGAAACATTGGCTCTTGCATCACGGTACATTCTGACATCACTCACCTTTCGGGGTCCAAGATTAACTTGCAAATCTCCCAAAGAGTGAACCGAGAGGCGCTTCCAGATACTGGGGGCCTCACAGCTTCAGGTCTGGACTTGGTAGAGCAATCAGGATCCAGTACAGAGGCTTCAGAGATGGTACGCTCATCTCAGAGGGCTCCCCGTACAGTCTTTCCACAATGTACGTCCACTGGTACTAATAGGATCAGACCATGTCCATCTTATCACAGCAGAAAAGCCAGTCCGTCAAGGAACCAAAGGTGGTCCCAAGGTGCACAAAGCCCTTGGATGGGCCCTACAAGGGGCTGAGGAGAGAACCCCAAACCACAGCTCAGTGCATCAGTGTCTTTTTGTGTCAACTGCCTGTCCCAATGACTTGCTTTACCGTAATGTTGAGAAGTTATGGCAACTTGACATCCTGCCTTATCGGAATGAGAAACTGGTGGTTCGATCCAGGGAAGATCAAGAAGCAATTAAACTTCTCGAATGCAGGACACAGAGGATTCAGGTAAATGATGTTCAGCATTATGCCACCCCCCTCCTGCGCAAACCTGGTACTCCGAAACTCACAAGCACAATTCAGTCTGTCATGCCTTGTCTGAGGAGTACAGAGAAGAAACTTCAGAGAGACCCCGAGAAAGCTGCTATCTACTCTGGTGAGGTTAATAAGCTCATTAAGGCAGGCTATGTTTCTAAGCTTCAACCCGAAGAAGTTACCAAATCAGAGGAGGCCTGGTACATTCCCCATCACCTGGTGTGTCACAATGATAAACCAAGATTGGTCTTCAATTGCTCATTCAGATATCAAGGTCTGTCTCTGAATGATCAGCTTCTGCCAGGGCCTGCACTTGGCCCATCATTGTTGGGTGTTCTCTTGAGATTCTGTCAACACCATGTGGCTGTAAGTGCAGATATCAGTGGGAAGTTCCATCAGGTCCACTTGCTGCCTGAGGACAGACCTCTTCTCCACTCCATCTGGTGAGATCTGCACAATCAGAACAGTCCAGAGGTCTATGAATGGGAAGTCTTGCCGTTTGGTACAACCAGCAGCCCATGTTGTGCCATTTTTGCTGTGCAACAACATGCTCGCAATAACCAAGAGAGTTACCCAGGTGCTTTACAAGTAGTGCAGCGGAGTTTTTATGTGGACAACTATCTGGCAAGCTTTCCAACCATATCTGAGGCCAAACTAACAGTTGATCAACTGCGCAGTCTGCTAGCTATGGGTGGGTTTGACCTCAGACAATGGGCTAGCAACCAGCCATCAGTGATCTCTCACCTACCGACAGATGCAAGGTCTTCAGCTGCAGAACAATGGCTTGAACAGAACAGGACTGATCCAATGGAGCCAGCTTTGGGTCTCAGGTGGAATTGTGCTGCTGATACACTAGGATACCAATATCGTCCCATCGAACATGCCACACTAACAATGAGAACAGCCTATCAAGTCTTAGCAACACAGTATGACCCACTGGGGTTTATTGTGCCTTTCACCACACGGGCAAAAGTGCTCATTCAACAACTATGGTCCAAAAAAAGAGATTGGGATGACCCGAATCTGCCACAAGATCTTTATGCTGCCTGGGACACATGGGAAAGTGAGTTAAGTATCTCAGCACCATAACAATTCCTCGTTGTTACTCATCAGTTCCCAATGATGTACCTAATTTAAAAATACGACCTCCATGTGTTTTGCGACGCATCAGAAAGAGCATATGGGGCTGTGGCTTACTTGGTAGAGTACACACAAGATGCCATTCATACCACTTTCGTTATGGCTAGATCACGAGTTGCTCCCAGAAGGCAACAGTCCATGCCTCGCTTGGAGCTCTGCGCAGCACTAGCAGGAGCCCAGTTAGCAAAGCTTCTGAAAGATGAGATCACTCTCTCAATTCAGCAGACAATTTTGTGGGACAGATTCTACAACTGTGCTGGAGTGGCTTCAGTCCGACTCTTGTAGGTTTTAAAGTCTTTGTTGGAACACGAGTCTCAGAAATCCAGGAGTTGACAGAACACAGTACTTGGCGATGCGGTGAACACACAGCAAAACCCAGCGGATGATATCACCAGAAGTAAACCTCTTTCAAGTTTTACTGTGCCTGGACTCTGGAGTCAGGGACCGTCGTTTCTAAAACTGAGTTCTGAGCACTGGCCAAAGAGACCTGAACCGGCAAGGTCAGAAGAGTTACCTGAACTGAAAGGTGCCACTATCTGCGGCCTAACCATTGTGGAACCAGATCATACCCTTCCTGATGCCAGTCAGTTTAGCACATGGAAAGAGTTAGTGGAAGCAATCGTCAGGTATGGCAACAAGTGACAGATGATTCAGCAAACACTCAGCTTATTGATCCTCGTGAAGCAGAGTTGATCCTACTAAGGAAGTGTCAGGCTCAGAGCTTCCCAGAGGAGACAAAAGCCCTCAAAGCACACAAACCTATACCAAACCACAGCCGACTAATATGTCTTGCTCCAGAGTGGGATCAGTAACTAATGTAATCAGAGTTGGAGGACGTTCACGGAGACTGGAAAGCCCAAATGTTGAACAGATTCACCCTATTGTGCTAGATTCACGGCATCCAGTATCAAAGCTTCTCATTAAAGATTTTGATGAACGCTTATTGCACCCAGGTGCAGAAAAGAGTGTATGCAGAACTACGGAGACAATACTGGATCTTGAGAGGGCGGCAAGCTGTTAGACACCACCAGCTTAATTGTTCATCCTGTCAAAGGTGGAGATCTCAGCCTAAGGTACCACAAATGGCAGACCTGCCGCCAGAGTGGCTCAGACTTCTCTGTCCACCGTTCTATTCTACTGGAGTAGACTGCTTCGGTCCTTATCATGTTAAAATAGGCAGAAGGGTTGAAAGCGTTAGGGCGTCATTTTCAAATGCCTCACCACTAGAGCTGTTCACATAGAGCTTCTCAACTCCTTGGATGTGGATGCCTTCCTGCTGGCTCTTCAAGATTCATAGCCAGGCGTGGCAGACCAAAAGAGATCAGGTCAGATTGTGGTACAAACTTTACGTGGTGCCGATCGAGAACTGCGTGAAGCCTTTACTGCTATGGAATCCCACTTAAAGAGCAGCTAGCTGATTATCAGATCTCCTTCAAATTCAATCCGCCTAATGCTCCTCATTTTGGTGGTGTTTGGGGCTTAGAGGTCCGCTCCCATCAAAGCTGCTCTACAGGTCGCAGTTGGAAGTCAGTCTGTCTCAGAAGATGTCCTGTCGACAGTATTAGTAGAGGTAGAGGGCATTTTAAATGCAAAGCCCCTTGGATACGTCTCCACAGATGTTGCAGATCTAGACGCCATTACACCAAACATTCTCCTCATGGGGCGTGGGATGCATCACTTCCACAGGTAGCATATGCTCCAGGAGAAAATGGGGCGCCAGATGGCATCCATTGTCAAAATCTTGTGGACCAGTTTTGGACTCAATTTACAAGGAGTTACTTACCCACACTACAGACACGCCAGAAGTGGCACAGAACATCAGACTCTCTGTCAGTGGGATCAGTGGTTTTGATAATTGATCCACAACTTCCCAGGGCTCAGTGGCCCATTGGTAAAGTTACCAAGACTGTGGTCAGCAATGATGGATGTGTGAGAACAGCAGACGTCAGTGTTCAAGGCAAAGTGTATACCACAAATGTTACACAAATGTGAGCTTACACAAATGTGACACGGTTTCCACCTGTGCAGCATCGCTAAGTGCAGGGAAAAGTTACTGACGAAGTAAAGTCTATTCCATGGCGTTTTTGTAATACGGGATGTTTATCACGGCTGAATCTGTTTCTACATTAAGCCTGTAATGTTGTTGGTGGTTCATGATCTTTATGATCATTAATTCATCACATAAGAAACGCATACGTGGAAAGTGCCGCTAGCATCGCTGCTTATCTTGCTAATGTTTTAATATCTTGTTTAAATATATTTCGGGTTCTGTACAATATATTCTACGTTTGTTATACTTTCATATCATAATGAGGATGTTGTGTAATGTATCTTAAGTTGTTTAATGCTCCTTTACATCCTGTTTACATCCAGTAATTATTAGTTCACTGACTACACGTTGAGAGAGAGTTATGTATATTGTTTAATTTGAAATGCGCTGTTTTATTTGAACAGTATGCTAATATTTGTTGGACATTTAATTATTTACTTCTGTTTATTGTTCATTGCAGAAATTACCTTCAATGCATAACTTCAATGCATATCAGTGTGTATATGGTGAAACCCTGCACCTAAATAAATGGTGGAGAGACATTAGATGACTCCGACTCCCTGATTAGAGTACTGAAGTGGTTAACACCATTAAAGAACCGGCATTAGTGGGGCAGTCCCCAACAATCGGACTGAATTCATTAAAATAAGCACATATGCACCTACCTAGTAAAATGATGTATTTACCAAGAATTTTCAATACACAATATTCACTATATTCATTTTATTGAAGCATAGACTATAAAGTTGATAAAGTAACATCAAGACAAATAAGATTCAAGGAAAATAATATTAGATCATCAAAAATTCATTAACATCATATATTCATCACTTCACACAAATGAGTGATGAAATGTCCTTAAAAGGTCACACAATCCCATCCAGTCAACTGTGATACAGATCATGTGATACATATAAGACATTTGATACTGTTTCCAAAAATAATGATTCCTTGTCATCATATCTAGAAGCTGGTTTCATTTCCCCATCATGATCTTCTCTCGTGATCTGGAAACAGTTTGTGGTTGATATCAGCACCAATGTGGTGTAGCTTTTCCCTCAGAAAGAGAGGATCTCTCAGTCCTAACATCCCATTTTCAGACGGTTCAAGACCTGAGTCAAAGTAAAAAAACACAAACAATTCAGATGAAGTTGTTTAATGGACAGTCAGCTCAGCTTATGTTCTGCGTGATTTTAGCAGGGTGAGCAACCATGACCCTTGAGTACTATACACATACCATTTTCAAAAACTGTTTAAAGACCTTCTGAGAAGCTTTTTTTCTTTGATGACAATTTACAACATCCTCTTCTTTCATTCCTTTCAAAGAGCATCACTTGGTTAAAACCCCTCATTTGGCTGATGAGGTCATCCCTGTACAAAGTAAAATTGTTAAAAATACTGCAATAAAAAATTTCATTATGCAAGAATTAGAAAAATAGTTACGAGGCCAAAGGACTTTATCGTTGAGACTCCATTAGCATGGTGTAGTTCTCAGAGACTCTAGAATTCATCTATTGTTGCAGTAAATGTGTCTTTCCTATAGAATCTTTCTCCAAAGTTCATGACTTCTCTCTACAAATGTGTTTTAGTCTGTGCAGTGTAAAGGCCTTTTGCTTCAAACTAATCAACTATCAATCCACAATTTATAACACAACATTTACAAAACAATGAAATAATGTAAATTGGTGTTTATATCAATTAAACAACTTTTATAACACTTGTATGCTTTTATTTAAGAAAAACAGGTGGTGTGGTTTTTTAAAAACTTAAGATAAAAAATATTCCAGTCACACTTTGTTAACATGCTATAATTGCAAATAGCTGTACCCAAAAAAAAAAAAAAAAAAAATATAATTGTATTAGTTGTAATAATCACGGCTGACATGAACAGTCCTGTGAGAGATCATCATAAAGTGCTGTATAATACAGCATTGCTTCAATACACACATTCCAGTGGATGTCAGCACTTTCTGTCTTTGTTTGGGTGCAAGATGGCCAGTTTTCATTCCTCATCCTGAAACAAAATAATTTCCCTTGGTCTTCCTTCTGTTCTGTAAAAACAAGATAATAATCTCTCCTTACTCTGTGTATTGAAATTAATATTGCTCCTTAAACATATAATTAAATCAATCCATTTAAAATAAGATTCAGACCAGAGCATTTGATGAGTAAATGTTGATTTCCAAGAAAATTTTTTTAGAAAAATATTCAATTCAAGTCAAGTTTTATTTGTATAAGCGCTTTTACGATTCAAATCATTGCAAAAGCAACTTTATAGAAAAAATAAGTTTCCCTTTCAAGGGAGCTTCGAACTGCGTCCTCTAGGGAGATCAAGTAGAAATGGAAGGAGGCTGTTTTCTTGCACATCCAACTTAATTCCAGCTATACGACCGAGGGTTAGGTGCAGGAACTTCCTGGATTCACGGTCTCACTCTTGCGCGAGGGGCTCAAGCGGGGAACCAGGGTTGGGTGGTATGATCCCATTCTGTATATACTTATATATACTATTAAATTGCTGAGTGGTTTATGTGTGTGAGTTTTCTTTGCAGTGCTCAATCCACAGTGTTTACTAGAACACTGCTGTCGGCATTATGTCCAGCCCGGTATGATAGCCCCTGATTCCAGCTCAATGCTTCCGGTATCAGGCGGACCCAGATCATGGAGGTTTCTGCGGGGAGCCTTCTTGATGATCATCAGGCCTGGCCTTTGGCACTGCCAAGGAATTTCCTGAATGTCCAGCCAGGTCACCCTGAGGGGATATCCCTCTTGCTGATGCATCGAGTAGGAAGTTGCAGGAATCTTCTTGTATATGCTGTCTCAGGTGATGCTCTCCTCATGGCCAGAGGTTTGTAATTGAGCATGCCTCTCCCGATGCGGTTCGGCACCTCTCGCGATGCTTAAGGGAAGCTTTAGGAGTACACTGCGCTAAGCTCTGTGTACTCTAGAGAAAATCCATATGGTGAGTAAGTGTGCATGTTAAACACTCTGCACACTTTCTAAAATCACGTTAATTGGTAAGTGTGCTGCAGCTAGCGCTGCGCACTTTCTAAAATCCATCCTAAGTGGTAAAGAGTGGTAAATCCACATAAGTGGTATTCCTCAATTCCAAGATTCCAAAATGGTGAGGCGTCCCTGCGCAGCAGCTTCTCTCTGTCCCGACAGAATGGTGTTTTCGTGTTTTTTGTCTTGTGGTATGGTGTTTTTGTCTGCGTCGTCATCAGCGTCTACCTGTCTTTAAGCATACAGTCATTGAGTTCTGCTGGATGTCGGCAGACCATATTTTTAGAGTAAACTCCACGCACACGGACAGCTGCGGGCCCTTCAGGTCTGATCGGAGGAAATTCCCGTGGCGGCGGGCTTGGGTTTACCAATGATGCGTGGTGCCACGATGGTTGTGATCTGCAACATGCCTACCCCTGGTGGAGTCTGATTATTAAGTGCCCGGCCGTTCTATCTGCCGAGGGACTACTACAGGTCCTTATTCAGAAAATTATGAAAAACCCAAAATTCCTATCTCAAAAAAATTCGCAATCTCAGGAAAGGTTCTCCAAACCGAGCTTTAACCTAATCAGCTGATATCAAATATTTTCACTCTCCTAAAAACAACGGGGTCCACAAAGAAGCCTGAGGCTTTTAAAAACACTCCCAGCCTGGTTCATTAGACTCCAAAACCGCAATCATGGGTAAGACCTTGCCGACCTGGACTGCTGTCCAGAAGGCCATCAATTGGAGCAACCCCTCAAGCGACGAGGGTTAAGAAACACGTGAAAGAAATAAGAAATTTCTGAAATGAATAGGCTGTTCCCAGAGTGCTTGTATCAAGGCACTCAGTGGGAAGTCTGTGGAAGGAAAAAAGGTGTGGCAAAAAAAAACGGCACAAACGGGGGGGGGAGAAGGAGGAGAGGTGACGGACACTGAGGAAGATTGTGGAGAAGGAACGATTCCAGACCTGGGGGGACCTGCGGAAGCGAGGTGGGAGAGTCGGGAGTAGAACCACATCCACGCCCTCCACCGAGCCACACGACTGCAAAGGGCATGTGGCTTTTGACAACCCGAAACAGCGGCTCAGAAGCGACTGATGACCTGGGTATACAGAGAAGCAGCATCTGGGACTGTTGACTCAGTGGTCCAAAGTACTTTTTAGGATGTGAAAGCCAAATTTTGTCATGTCATTCGGAAATCAAGGTGCCAGAGTCTAGAAGGACTGGGAGCACTGGGGAAAGAGGAATGCCAAAAACACCAATGCCTGAAGTCCAGGGTCAAGTACCCCTACAGTCAGTGATGGTAATGGCGGATGCCGATGTCAGCCTGCTGGTGCAGCTCCACTGTGTTTTATCAAGGGCAGGGTCAATGCAGCTAGCAATCAGGAGATTTTGGAGCACTTCATGCTTTCCATCTGCGAAAAAGCTTTATGGAGATGAGAAGATTTCGGTTTTTTCAGCCCCGACCTAGGCACCTGGCGCACCAGTGCCCCGTGCCGAAAACCAGTAGCTTGATCGTAAATGCAATGGTTACTGACCATGGTATTACTGACTGCCTCATTGGCCGCATGCGCCAACTCTCCTGACCTGAACCCCGTCGCATAGACGACGAATCTGATCTCGGTGGGCATATGACTACTGTGAGTAGTAGAGTTGAGAGAGTTGCGAGACGAAGAACGTCTGCGCACCCCATCTACATCTGGAGTGAGCCATGGATGAGCTTAAGGCCCGCTATCTCGAAGCATCCTGGGCGCTCCATAACACCTCAGCAGTGCCACAGGCTGATTTGCCTCCATGCCACGCCGCACTCATTTGCAAGGCAGCCTTCCTTTCGACAAACAAGGATTCCCCACGACCAAGTATTGAGGTGAATTAACTGACATAATTATTTGTTTCAGGGGGGTTGGTTGTATTATAATGGGTGGGGTGGTTATGGTTTATTAACATAGCTGGCCCAAAGCCAAATCAAGTCACTACTATGCTATAAAGGGGCTTGCCAGGTTGGGCTAAATGAAAACCCGTGACCAATCAAAATACTAGTATCGAAGTGACGGTCACTGTCCCAATAGTTGTCAGGAGGTTTGAGTGTGTTTTTATTAACCAATCAATGTTGAGAAAAAAACACCAATAAGGACCCAGCAGAAGGTGTGTCAAGGTGTGAAGTGAAAGGGAATCTTGAGGTGTGAAATGTCTCGAAACCTTCAAGTTACTTGCTAACGGCAAATGGCTGCATATACGGGGATATCCCTTCAGCAAGATACATCAGTGCTTGAGTATCGTCTGGAGTTTCCTAACTTGAGCAAAATTGGTTTACCCTCAGTGGAACTAGTGAATACTTCCGAAAATCAGAAGTGGAGTATACAGGAGTTTCCTGAATGCGGATGCACTCTTTTTCATGCAGTGGATGCTTTTCGTCAGCTTGGCGGGGATTTCAACACGCATGACTTAAAGAGTGTGTTTTCCAAAAATACACTAACACATTAATTTACCAACAAAGGAAGTACAAAACATTTTAGACTTTGTTTTACACCACACAGAGAGGAGCTTACAAGTACTCAGAGGATAAACCCATCAATTCAGCTGACAGCAGAACACTCGAGCCTGTGGGCCGGGGATACGTAGACCATTATGGACTACAAGCCCCCACACGGACCTGCATTACCTTAACATCTCTGCCTGAGCGAGGCTGAACACCTTCTTTGCTCTCGCTTGAGGCACAAAACAGCTCCAATGCACAGTGACTCCACCTCCTCCCGTGACCAGGTGATGACGCTGACCCCGGACAGGTGTGAGGAGATCCTTCAGCAGGATCAACGCACGCAAAGCTCCGGGTCCCTGACAACATTCCTGGCGTGCACTGAGAGACTGTGCAGCAGAACTCACTGATATCTTCACAGACATTTTCAACATCTCACTTAGTCAGGCTGTTGTTCCCACCATGTTTCAAAACTACCACCATCATTCCAGTCCCGAAGAAGCCATCCTCCATCCTGCTTCAATGAACTAACCGTCCTGTTGCACTTACTCCCATCCTTATGAAGTGCTTTGAACGGCTAGTCATGCACCACATCAAGTCTGCCCTCCCCTCCTCCCTGGACCCATTCCAGTTTGCATATTGGTCCAACCGGTCGGCCGATGATTAGGGATGGGTATCGTTAAGGTTTTAACGGTATTACTACTCTTACCGAGCACTGCTTAATGGTCCGGTACTTTAACGATTATTCTTATCGGTACTTTGTGTTGTGTGTGTGTGTTTTTCTGAAGAACAAGTTGAGAACAAGAATTAACATTCTTTATTTCTTTAATGTAAAATTAATAAAACAATTATTTGTAGTGCAAGAAACAATTTCATGTTTGAACAAATAGGTATTATACAAAAAACAAATGAATGTAAAACAAATGAAATAAACTATATTTTTCTGCTAAAGAACATACAGTGGTACAAAGCAACATGGTGGGCCATGTAGGTAGGGCTGCAAAGGACTCCTTTAGCCATTCTTGAATAAAGATTAACATATTTGCCTTTTCGCTGTGGTGTGTGTGTGTGACTGACAGACAGCCTCATGGCGTGGCGCATGAGAGATCTCGCAGATCTCTCAGATGAACAACACGCCTTAATATGATTGCACATTAGAAATGTTTGGTAAGATAAAATGTGCACGCTGAAAACATTATTAAGCAAATCTCTTCGCTATCGTCACTCTTTTATTATTAAGCCGGAGTTTTGTTCATACTGTTATGCGTGCGCGCCGCCGACACCGCTAGGTGTGTGTGTGTGTGACTGGATGTGAGACAGCCTCAGCGACATCGCTATAAGAGATCTCGCAGATCTCACAGACAAATGTCTTAATATGATCGCGACATTAGAAATGTTTGGTGATGATAAATAGCAGAACCGAGAACGTGGCATCAGATCTTACTGATTACTACGGTCTTTCATAATTTTAGCCCCGGGCAGTTTAATACCGGGTTTCGGTACTCATCCCTACCAATGATGCCATCTCAACTACCTCCACTCAGCACCTCACGTGATCTAGAGAAAAAAGACTCATACGCCAGAATGCTGTTCATAGACTTCAGTTCAGCATTTAACACAATCATCCTCAACAGCTCATTCTACAAACTGATCGAGCTGGGGCTCAACACTTCGCTGTGTGCAACTGGCTGTTGGACTTTCTGACTGGAAGACCTCAGGCAGTACGTAGTGGCAGCAACACACATCCAGCACCATCACACTGGAACACTGGGGCCCCTCACGGATGTGTGCTGAGCCCCCCTCTTCACTCTGCTGACCCACGACTGCACACCGTGACTTAACTCCAACCTCTTCATTAAGTTTGCGGATGACATCGACTGTGGTGGGTCTATTAGCAACAGAGATGAGACACAACTACAGGAGCAAGGTGAGCCGCCTGGGCCTGGTGGTGGCAGGGACAACAATCTCTCTGAACGTGGAGAAGACGAAGTTGAGATTGTTGCTGACTTCAGGAGAGCGCACACTCAGCATGTTCCTCTGGCCATCAATGGTGCGACTGTGGAGAGAGTGAGCAGCAGCAAGTTTCCCTGGTTGTACACATCACAGAGGACCTCTCTGGACCGACACAACACCACAGCACTGGCCAAGCAATCACAACAGCATCTCTACTTTCCTCCGCAAACCGGAGGAGCACCCAGAGCTCCACCCCCCATCATGTACACCTTCTACAGAGGCACCATCGAAGCATTCTGGCGAAGCTGCATCACTGTGGTGGTATGGGGCCCTGGCAACGCTCCCTGCTGGAAGACTCTCTGCCACCAGTAGTGAGAGCAGCCTGAGAAGAGATCATTTGGTGTCTCTCTATCCCCTCCCTCCAGGAAATTTACAGAACCGTCTGCCTCACTTGCAAAGCCTCTGCATCGCAAGTGATCCCCTCTCATCCGTCCACTCAGCCTCTGCAGTCCGCCGCATCAGGGAGTGAGACTCGCGAAGTCTCCAGGCCAGGACCAGCCAGACTGAAGGACAGCTTCATCCATCAGGATATGAGGAAGCTGAACTCTCGCCCGAACTTGCCCCCCCCCCCACCCACTTCTGCCCCAGGCACCACTGACCTATGAACCCCACCCAGATCCCACATCCCCCAGGTCCTTCCCCCCCGCCTCCCACCTAACATATCGATGACATGCACCAGTTTACTTTGTGCAGCATTGGTCTGCTCACTACCTCATTCACCATGGAACTGACGATCATTCTACCACCTCATCAGTCGGTTTAAATAAAATAACAGCTCTTGAGCCTTTTTGTAACTTTAATCAGACTGAATAAGCTTTTTTTTTATGCACTACAAAATCTTTTTTATCTGCACTGTTTGTTCACTGGTTTTTGCACTCTATCTGCCAAGTGTGCCTTGTGCTGCTTTGTTTTAACTTTATTTTTTTTTTTTATTATATGTCTTTTTTTACATTCCCACTTAGTGTATAGTTATATCTTATATTTTATATTGATCTAGATTTTTAGGCTCTACTGTTAGTTATCTGTATGTACCGGGGTCTGAGTAAGTAGCAATTTCAATTTTCTGTATGGTATGTACTGTACATGTGGAAGAATTGACAATAAAGCAGACTTGACTTGACTTGACTTGACAAGACTCTGCACACTTTCTGAAATCGGTAGGGTTGACGTGCTCCTAGCTTCATTCCCTTTCTTGAGTTGGTTAGACCCAACCTTGGTTCCTTGGGCTCCTCTCAACCAGTGGTGTTTTATTAATACACTTCAAGCATCAGCTTCCCTCAACATGAAGGGCTATTGTGAGCCTGGCAGCGTCCCCATAAGCGCCAAACCAAAGAAAAGTTCTCTCTCCCCTTGTGAGGGGAGTTGAATTCCTCGCTTCCCGGAGCTGTTTCTCGTGGTAGGTTGCCGGCCTCTCCTTTTACCAAAAGGGGTTTCCTATGAGCCTCAGCCACTTCTCTTCCTGGTCCGAGTTCTCCTCTAACGTAAGAGTTGGAGTTTCTCTGTTTTTTCCCAGAGCACCTGGCATCCAGCAGCATCAAGGCAAACTAGGGCCCTTCCTTCGCCTCTCTGATCAGCTGAGTTTTTTAGCTAGCTTGCAGTATGCTTACCCTTCTGATTCTCATGATCAGGCTGTAGATAGCTTATGTCATTGCTTATGTGATTTTTGGTTTTTCTGGCTTGGTTAGGTTGTCTGGTGATGTCAACCTGAGGGGCTTTCTTGCTGCAGGTTGAGCGCCCTCTCTCGTGAGAGTTGGGTTTGTGCTCCCTCAGCTAAGTAAAAATTATTGCTTAGCTGTTCCAGCTTGGAAAAATGTGGTAGGTCCAGCTCCCTCGCTTGAGAGCTGGGTATTTGCCCCTCCCTTCAGCTAGATATTTACCTGCTAGCCAGCATCCAGCATTATTTACCATAAATCGAGTTGATGGTTCTCAAACATATTGTTTTGGGATGCACCATCCGCCTATGAGTTGCCCCATCAGAGTGCCACGAGCCCCCCCCCTTTAGAACGGTAATTTAAAAATCCATATTATGGTAAGTGTGCACCAGTAAAGTATTTTATGCGACTTTCTGAAGTCCACACTGTGTAAGTTTGCACGCTAAGTAGCATCATGCTCTTTTCAAAAAACTCTATATGGTGAGGGCTTTCCATCGCGGTTACTTTGTGCCCTTTCTTGAGTTGGTAAAAGCCCGCTTCATCTTGGGTGCTGCTTCACCTATATATCCTCGGATACCTATCTAAACAGGGTGTTGCTACTAGGGATCAGTTGAGACAGTTCCTTCAGCAAGCTTATGCAAGACCAAGTGGTAGCCCGTGTGACAGGCAAGACTTGGTATA
Organism: Cyprinus carpio; assembly: GCF_018340385.1. Lineage (NCBI taxonomy): Eukaryota > Metazoa > Chordata > Actinopteri > Cypriniformes > Cyprinidae > Cyprinus > Cyprinus carpio. The sequence goes on from NC_056600.1 coordinate 37,012,204, forward strand.
AAATGCTAGGCTCTTTGCCGTATCCCTTTTAAAGGAATCTTTCTTGATTCCAAGCCTTGAGCTCTACCCCGGGCCGAGGCCTTAACAGGTAACTTGGGTATGTAGCCTAGGCCTTTGGCCATTAGGGATAGTATCACAGACGGCCGTCTAGCGCCCCAGGGGTAGCTCCCATGGGAATGGTAGGGTTGGTACTTAGTGCTCAAGCCATGATTCTGGCCTGCACTCCCCTCAGCATGGCAGCGTGGGTATACTGTTTTCCATAGCGACCCCTAGAGGGATGCAGTGTCCCGTTCCCCTGAAGTGGACGGCTCAGGTTAATGAATGTAACCATGGTTCCCTGAGTAGGGAACGAGACACTGCATCCTCTAGCTTCCTACCATGCTTCGGACGCAAGCTTCAGACGAAGAAGTGAAGACGCGTGTTCTCCCGGCGCCTGTTTATCTATAATGCGCACCCGGTAGTGATGTCAGGGGCTGTATGCCCGGCCAACTTGTTGGTGTTGTTTCAATGTATGCTTCTAGACGCAATCGGGTCACTATGAGGCATTCCTCATAGTGACCCCTAGAGGAGCAATTAATCTTGTTGTCCATTGTCTTGTTGCCATGGTTAGGTTGCGTTGCGTTAGATTTTTTTCCTTTGGTTTTTTTAATTTTTTTTTTGTTATGATTTTGAAGTTAGGACAGCTGTGGGTTTGTCATTTATTTGGATTTCTTTGTCAAGTTAGGAGGTTTCTGTAATACCCCCTTTCTTATCTGTAGTTAAGATAATACACTTAGGAAATGCTGTTCTGTAATAGCTTTTGTTCTAAATGTGGTCCTAACTGAAATTACCATGGTTACCAAACAGATAAAGATAAAAAGTTTTTTTAAAGATTTTAAAAGGAGCAATTTGTCTCTGTCGCACCAGTGCTGTTTGTGTTGCTGGTTGCAGCTGATGATGGTGTTGAAGAGTTCATGGGTATGACAGTGTGAGACATTCTGGTTTCCCTATCGCAATTTGACCTGTACAGAATCATAGTAAATCAAAACATATAGCTCAACAGCTCATGTTTTAATTTGATCTACATCATTTACTGTAAGGCATTTAGCAGATGCTCTTTCCAAAACACTTTTAAGATACATTCATAAGTAGCATTTTTATATATATATATATATATATATATATATATATATATATATATATATATATATACACACACACAGAGCTGCTTAAAAGTTAGTGAACCCATTAGAATTTTCTATATTTCTGTATAAATATGACCTAAAACATCAGATTTTCACACAGGTCATGAAAGTAGACAGAGAGAATCCAATAAAAACAAATAAGACAAAAATATTTTCTTTGTCGTTTATTTATTGAGAAAAAATTATCCAGGTGTTACATATCTGTGCGGTGCAAAAAGTATGTGGATCTTTGATTTCAGTATCTGGTGTGACCACATTCCTCAGTACAAAACCACTTCAGCTCTGTGATGTTGCTGGGTTCTCTCTATAAAACAGCTTGCTTCAGCTCCTTTTTGGCAACATTTCAATTGGATTAAGATCTGGACTTTGACTCAGCCATTCAAAAACATTAACTTTAGAGGCTTTCGCATCATGTAGGAACTAGCCAGCAGGGTGGTTCCTGGAGAACCTATTTCCCCCTCAGGCTGTTTTCCTGGTTGCATTCGCACCAGCAGCAGGAACTCTGAAGCAGCCAATAATGATGTCTTTATTTGCTGCATTTACAAACATCAACCGGTGAATCAAGGACACCCTGATCAGAGCTGTGTTTTTGTTGTGTGTCATGGGTTTTGTGATAACGGAGATGAAATGTAAACAAGCAAAAAGTTGGGCTAAGAGACTTGCAGTGTAACAGATAATCAAAGCTGAGAAAAAGAACACAACGCTGCAGACAACTGGTAAATGCTGTTATCGCTGTTTTCCATATTTGTGGAGTAAATATGTTGACATGGCTTTTTTTTTAAATGCTGGGTAGCCAGTGTTTCATATGTGTTTGGCCATTCATTTCCATTCATTTCCTATTGAGACCCTACTCTGAAGTAGGAGCTTAATTAGTTCCCCCAAATAGAATTCCTACTAAAACCATTCCTAGTTCCTGATGGGTGCGAACATGCCAAAAGTGGGAACTTCCACCAATAGTTCTAGGACTATGAAAAAAGTTCCTCTAGTGCGAAAGTTTCTTTTGTTCTTCTTTAACAATTTTTTGGTATAATAACTTTGTATGCTTGAGGTCCGTTGTCTTTGCTGCATGGCCCACGATTATTTATTTATTTTTTTCTCTTGAGATTCAGTCCTCGGACATATGTCCTGAAATTTTTCCTTTAGAGTTTGCTGATATAATTCATAATTCATTGTTCCATCAATGATGGCAAGCTATCCTGGCCCAGATGCAGCAAAACAGGCCCAAACCATGATATTACCATCACCACGTTTCACAGATGGGATAAGGTTCTTATGCTGGAAAGCAGTGTTTTCCTTTCTCTAAAACAAAACTCTTCTCATTTAAACCTTATTTAAACATCTCATTCAACCATTAAACCTTTCTCATGTAACCCTCTGGTTTGTCCACATAATCTTTTTTGTAATAAACTACAGTATAAATAAGAGTTATCAGTAATAATAGCAATAGTCATAGTATGCATGGCGGAGCAAGTAGAACACTTCTGCTCCTCTGCAATGTTTGATGACTGTAGTCAATGGTAAATTTCATAGAGACATCAGCTGTATCAGTGATACTCAGCTTTTAGTCATGAAAAAAGATGCCACTAAACAAATATTTAAAAATATACTGTCTTTATGTTGTTTGTACATTAATTTGAATATTGCATGTGAAATTATTCCAATATAATATTTAAAAAATTCAATGTTAATGTGATTAATTATTGTTTTATTATGTCTTGGTTACGTACGTAACCATCGTTCCCCTGATGGAGGGAATGGAGACATTATGTCAAACGACATATGGGGTCTCACTTGGGAGGCCAATCATCTCTGAGTTAGTTAGAGAAACGCCAATGGAAATTGGCTAGTGGATTTTACATACATGAGCCACTACCTGTGCCCTACGGGTTTAAATAGGCTACAGGTGCAGAACGATGGGGCAGCGAGAACGATGGGGAAGCAAGCCTTAGGGAAAAGGTAGCTACGGAGACCACATCCTACCCGTAGGGAGGTGACATGTGGAGATACTGATATGGACTGACCCAGGGGGCATTACTACATATGGAATGGGTCTCTGAGGCAGGTAGGGATGGAACAGCTGCAAGAAGAGACTGACAGAGCAAGTCTGTAAAGGGAAGACACAGGTTTACCAAGAGGGAAACCTTACTGTGGAAGAATACACATATGGGATTACCCTTAGGGAATCAAGCCATATGGACACTCTAGCCTAGTACAGGGGGGCTGGACTGGGACTCCGGGCATGTTAACACCAGTACTGGGCCTGGCTGACAGACTGCTCCACCAAGTCTGACCGCTGAGGGTGCTGGAGAATGCCTCGACCAGGGTACGTCAACCCGGGAATTCTGTTGAGAGAAGAAAGGCGGCTCACATCCCGCAGTGAGGGGAAATGGTGCAGCAAGCGTGACACCGAGCCAGTCCTTCCATACCAATTACCTGTTACCCAACACACGGGCAGAAACTGGCTCTACATGAAGATTGTAAAACCTCAAGCAGGTGTTAGGTGTCGCCAGCCCAGCGGCTCAACAGATGTCTGTCAGAGAGAGCCGTGCGCCAGCGCATTGGAGGAGGCCACACTCCGTGTGGAGTGAGCCCCTCACCCCTAGGGGGGCGCGGCTCACCTTGGGAATGAGTGCATACAAAGACGATGGCATCCACTATACAGTGGACCAACCTCTGCTTGGAGACAGCCTTCCCTTTCTGCTGACGTCCAAAGCAGACCAGGAGCTGCTCAGAGCTCCTTGAGAGACAGGAACTTCAGCTCGACTGAGTCAAGCGGCTCAAAGGGACCCCTCTGAAGTCCAGCCAGAACAATAGAGAGGTCCCACCAGGGTATCAAGGAATTCCTAGGAGGATTTAACTTTCTGGCCACCTCAGGAACCTAACGATTAAGTCATGCCTCCCCAGGGACCGCCCGTCCACTGCATCGTGACCGCCCGTCCACTGCACATACACTTTCAAGGTGGAGGCTGACAGCCTACGCTCCAACCTTTCTTGCAGGAAAGAAAGCAAGACTCTGACTGAGCATCTCCGAGGGTCTTCTCGGTGAGAAGCACACCAATTCGTGAACAGACGCCACTTCAAAGCATAGGCCTGCCTCATGGAGGGGACTCTAGCCTGAGTGATAGTGTCTACCACCGCTGGTGGCAGGTCACTTAGGTCTGCCGCGTCCCATCCAGAAGCCACACGTGGAGGTTCCAAAGATCTGGACGTGGCTGCCATATGGTGCCCAGCCCCTGAGAGAGGAGGTCCCTCCTCAGGGGGATGCACCAGGGAGGGGCTGTCACGAGGAGCATGAGTTCCCGAAAACTAGGTCTGGGTGGGCCATTAAGATGCAACCAACAGGGCCTGTTCCTTGTCCTCCCTGACCTTGCACAGTGTTTGTGTGAGCAGGCACACTGGGGGAAACGCATACTTGCATAGAGCCTGAGGCCAGCTGTGTGCCAGTGTATCCATGCCCGGGTGCATCGGTCAGGGAATAGTACAGCTGGGATTGGGAGGACTCTGGAGACGGAGTCGCCATTCCCCGGGGAAAGTGAGCTGTCGTGAGGAAGCTGGCGTCGGTTGCGCGTGATTGAGCTCCCTCGGAATGCGGACAGCGCGCAGTGACTTGAGCCACGTCTGACTCCAGAGGAGGAGATGGAGAGCGAGTTGAGACATGCGACGTGATCATAGACCGCCCTATGTGTTGATGTACGAAACAGCCACAGTGTTGTCCGTGCTAACCAACATGTGCTTGTCTAGCTACAGCGGCCGAAACCGCCGTTAAGCTAGATGCACTGCCAGCAACTCCAGACAGTTGATGTGCCAAAGCAGTCGAGGCCCTGTCCAGGACCCTGGAGCTGCATGCCCATTGCATGTCGCGCCCCAGCCCGTGATGGAGGCATCTGTTGAGACAACAACATGCCGGGACAATTGTTCTAAGGGCACGCAGGCCCGTAGAAAGGCAAGGTGCAATCATGGGCTGAATAGGTGGCGACACATTGGTGTGATGGTGACACGATGTGTACTGCGGTGCCATGCCCATCTCAGGACTTGGGAGTGCAACCAGTGCTTAAGTGGCCTCATATGAAGCAATCCGGTGAGCGCCGTCTGCGGATGCCATATGCCCCAGGAGCCTCTGAAAGTGTTTCAGTGGTACCACTGTCCTGCCTCTGAAGAAACTCAGGCAGTTCAGCACTGACTGGACACGCTCGCTGGTGAGACGTGCCGTCATACTCACCGAGTCTAACTCCATACCCGAAATAAGAGATTCTCTGTGCAGGGAGGCTTGCTCTTCTCGGTTGACCTGAAGCCCCAACTGACTGAGGTGCCGGGCACCAGGTCCTCCCTCATGATCGCCTAGCTCCTTGATCCCACAACTCCTCTCAGGACCGGGCCATGATGAGCCAGTCGCCGAGATAGTTGAGGATTCTGATGCCCACTTCCCAGAGTGGGGCAAGGGCGCCCTCCGCCACCTTTGTGAAGACACAGGGGGACAGGGAGAGCCCGAAGGGGAGGACCTTGTACTGCCATGCCCGACCCTCGAACACAAACCTCAGAAATGGTCTGTGGCGAGGGAGGATCGAGACATGAGAATATACGTCCTTCAGGTCGATCGCTGCAAACCAATCCTGGACACATTTGATAATATGTTTCTGCGTCAACATCTTGAACGGGAGCTTGTGCAGGGCACGATTCAAGACTCGCAGATCCAGGATAGGTCGAAGGCCACCGTTTTTCTTCATCCTTCGCCAGCAGGACAGCAATCTCCTCGCGCAAGACAGAGTTGCCCCGGACTGCCACTGAAGTATGTATAGAGAAATTGATTTTGGTTGGTAGTTGGTCGGGACTGAATGATTTATGTGAGTCAGATTGTAATAGTTGGGATGAGCGTGATGGGTTGGGCAGTGCAAGCCACGCCCCCAACTCCATACAAATGGCACCAAAAGGACAGTCGACATATCCGCATTGGTGCAGCGATGGGGAGTTGTGTTGGATGGCCCAGAAAGTATTGTGTTCTGAGTCATCACAGCAAAACTACCCGTGTTCCTGGAGGAACTGGCTAGAGATGCGTGGAGAGGTGTTGCGTCTCCGAACCGTGACCTCTTGGCCACTGACGAAAGAGGGCGTTGTGGGTGAGAATGAGGAAGCTGTGCGTCGTTCATTGTCAACCCATGAGCCTTGCAACTCGGAGGAAAGGGAAATTGCTCTTTTATTGAAAATGTGGGTACCAAAAAGAAAAAATTGAAGATTTTCCACCCGGCCCTCCTCCGGGGAAGGAGTGGCACTGTCTCCACCACCTCCTGAAGAGCAGTCTCCCACATCTCCGAGTTGCCTGTGTCAGGGCCGCTTCGTCGTCTTCTTGGACGATTTCGCGGCTGGATGTGACACGGGGGCGCCGCTCTCCTGCGCAGGGCTCAACGCGCCGGCCTCAAGGAACTCTCAGCATGGGGTGGAGCACAGACCTCGACAGCGTCGCCACACAGGGTAGCCTGGCCACTTTGTCAACATCTCTCATCTCAACCAGGCTGAACCAGAGATGGCACTACTGGACCACCAGAGTGGACTTTGCCTTCTCGAGGGACTGCGTCGTGACTTCTGTCGCCTGGAGGGGTGAGGTCAGTCACCGAGCTTAGCTCCTGCATCAACCTCGGGTTAGTTCTACCCTTGTGCATTTGTTAAAGCCTTGGCTTGGTGAATTTGCAGGATTGCCATGGCATGCAGGGCAGAGGCAGCTTGGCCCACAGCACTGTACGCTTTGGCAGCGATAGCCGCCGACAGCCTATAGACTTTGGACAGGAGACGCGGACTATTCCTCCCAGTGACGGCGTTTTGCGGGCACAGGTGCACAGCAGTCACACTCTCCTGCTGGGGAATGTTGACGCACCCCCTAGCTGCCCCACCATTAAGGCTAGTGAGGACAGAGGTAGGAAACGAGCAGCTTCTGGCCGTAAAAGTGGCCATCTACGACTACGTCACTTCCCCATGCACATCCGGGAAGAAAGGAACCAGAGCAAATCACAGTTGTGAGCCACGGTCTACATCAAGAACCAATCGATCAGCCACGAGTGCTCAGGGCTGGGCAGTGTATTCACCTCCAACCTGATGCTCACAGCTGCCCGGGTACAAGCACACAGCTGTCAACTCTGGGTCCGATTCAGCAGTGGCGACAACACCCGAGGGGGCAGCCCCGCACGAATCTTCATCCACAGAGGTCAACAGCTCATCCCCTGATGCTGCAATCGACATCTGATCCCCCGGCGTCAAACCGAATGACATGCTGGGACTGCCAGAAGACAGCCTCCAGCAGAATCAATGATTTGCTCTTTTTAGGAAATCTGCTCTTTTTAGTTGAAGTGCCCAGGGAATCGCTGAAAGTGACACTGATGTACACGCCGTACCACCAACCAGAACAGCTTTCCGACACACAACAGATAAATGGCTTTGTGGAGTATAACAACTTTTCATACAACCACTCAGCTCTGAAGCAAAAATCTGAATGAGTGGAGGCACCTGTCGCCTATTTATACCCGTAGGCACAGGGAGTGGTTCAGGTATGTAAAATCCACTAGCCAATTTTCATTGGCGTTTTCTCTTAAACTCAGAGATGATTGGCCACCCAAGTGAGACCCCATATGTCATTCAACATAACTTGTAGTGACCGACAGATAGGGAAATATATATATATATAAGTGGACAGCAACCCCTCTTCTCACTGACTTAGTTTTAATATATTTTACCATGACTGTGTATTAAGTTATTTCTAATAGCGTATTCTCTTCACTTCACAGCTTTTCTCATGGTTGCACTGCTTCCAGTAGTGTATGTCAATATTAGAGCTTTTATCCAATCATATTTCAGCAATCGTGTTGCCAGGGTCAAAGAATTCTGCAAAAAGGCCTTCTGAATCAACAGTGCAGCCTTCTGTAGTTTAAAATCAATGGCAATGAAACCATTGCTTTAACCAATCAGTTGGCAGCACCAGGGCCATCTAGCAGGCGTCCACAATAATGTCAGGACATTTTCTGTGATTGATTGGATGGTCCAGAGGCGCGTCTGATAGTCAGGCAAGCAAAGGCCATCACACTTTTACACCATTTTTTATTTCCAGTATTATACCTGTTTTCTCAGGTTTCTTACTGTAAGTCCCACTGTACTGTAGTATATGTTATTGTTGATTTTCTGAGGAGCTACGACAGTGAAGGACGAGCTAAAGGACCAGGTACAATGAATCTTTATTACAATAGTACTAAATGACGCTTAAAAAACAGTCACTCACCTCCCTGCGGCACTGGGGCTGTGAAAGACTTATGTTTAAATGAAAAAACCATTCAAGTTTTATTTGAATGTATGCTATATATATATATATATATATATAATTATATATATTCATATATATATATATATATTGCATAACTCCTGGTCATCGACGCCAAGCTTTGTTGCTATTTCTTTCTAGGAATTAATGCTTTCTCTGAATCTTTTAAGCAGTCTCTCTCGTGGTTGAGATCATACAGGTGCAGATATATTTGTGCCCGCCCAACTATTCGACACTCCAGTGTATTCATGTTGCTAGAAAAATAATGCACACCCAAGGTGTAATTCAACTATTCGACACTGCTAGGTCGTGCATCACCACCGCCGACCTCTGGTGTGCATTATTTTTCTACGGGGTTCACCGGCCCGGCCATCAATTATTCCTTATGTCAGTAGAACTCAATTTAATCAACACTCCAAAGAGAAAGGACAACTTTAAATCGCATCATATGACCACTTTCAAAAAATATCACACAGAAGAGTTAAATTCTTTATCAGAATCAGAAAGCGCAGCGGTCTGGGAACCGGAATATAATAATATTAAATAATTTAAATATAATTAGCTCTTTAAAAGGATTCCATATTTATTAGCTCGCATTATAATATAATATTATCAGGTTATAAAAAGGTCAACTGAAGCATTTATAAACTTCCGGAGGGAAGGGGGAATGGGGGGGAATAGAATAAAACAAACTGGGGAGTACCCCCGCCTGCGAGGGGCTTAGCTGGGGTATTTAGATGAGTGGGCAATGTGAGAGCCGTGGGAACGGAGCTACAGTTATCTAAAACATGATTGGGAAATAGTAGAGACACCTGCACCACTACAGCTGTGTGTCCCACGGTAGATTGGGAGGATACATCATCCATTATTTCCAGCACTTAATCTGAAGGATGAGATTTAAAAAGCAGGTCTGGGCTTTATTTTTTTGTTTTCAGCGCTGTCAGTGTGTTCGCGGAGTGGCTGTCGCTACTGTTTTATGTTTATTTTGGTTATTAAAGTTTTATTTGAATGCGACACCGGTTCCCCGCAGCCTTTCGTTCCCTTCACTATGGAGTTTTATTGTTACACCAGCATTTTCTCGCTTCTTTGAACTTGATGGTCAGAGAGCCGATTAGTCAGGGAAAACCTGCATCACTTTTAGCACCATTTTTTTTATTTCAGTATTAGATAAGCAGGAAACTTGTACAACTGTTTCTACTGTATAAACTCTGTAATTGTACAGTATGTTATTACATGTTATTAATCTGATAAAAACACCAGTTAACAATATTAGCTAAAGTTAGTGTTACAGTGAATCTAAATACACAGTACTAAATGACAGAGAAAAACAACCACACACCTTCCTCGCACTGGCTCTGTGAAAGACTCTAAGAAAAAATGAAAAACCATTTATGTATATATATATATATATATATATATATATATATATATATATATATATATATATTGCATAACTCCTGGTCATCGACACCAAGCTTTGTTGCTATTTCTTTCTAGGAATTAATGCTTTCTCTGAATCTTTAAAGTCTCTCCGTGGTTGAGATCATACAGGTGCAGATATATTTGTGCCCGCCCAACTATTCGACACTCCAGTGTATTCATGTTGCTAGAAAATAATGCACACCCAAGGTGTATGTATTAATTCACACGTTTGTGGCCGCATCACACCACCTCGGTGTGCATTATTTTTTCTAATAGTTCACCGCCCGGCCATCAATTATTCCTTGCGTCAGTAGAACTCAGCTTAATCAACACTCCAAAGAGAAACCAGGACAACTTTAAATCGTGATCATATGACCATTGCTTTCAAAAAATATCACTGCAGAAGAGTTAAATCTTTTATCAGAATCAGAAATGCTTTTTATAATAATATAATATAATAATATTAAATAATTTAATATAATTCTTTATAAAGGGTCGAATATTTATTAGGATTATAATATAATATTATCATAATATAAAACGTAACTGGAAGCATTTAAAACTGATTAAATAGGAATAGAATGGAATAGGAATAAAACAAACTGAATCTTTTAAATTGAGATCTGCAAGCTGAATATTTAGGGAAAGAAAAATGTGAACGTGTGAATACTTACAGTTATCTAAAACATCTGGATGTAGTAGAGTTTTCACACCACCAGCTGCTGTGTGACTGTAATTGTTTTGTTACACCATCCGCTATTCTCCTGCCAGCACTTAATCAAGCTTCCTCTCTGATTTAAAACACACGATGGTGATATATTTCACGCACATTGTGTTCGCATGTGACTCAACTGTTAACCACATTCACCGCCTCTAAACCCTATATCACACACTAACTTCCCCGAGCAGTTCGTTATTCTCACCATCAAACGGCTCTCCCCAACCCATTTTACGTGTCATGGCGCAACTTTCCTGTGAGGAACATTGTTCAGGGGGAAAACCTGAGATTGAGCAAGACTTCTTTCCGCTGTAGAGAGATAACTGGAAACTGTACAACCGTTTGTGCTGCCAACAAGTGTAATTAAGACAATACATGTTATTAATATGATAAGAAAAACACCAGTTTGTATTATTGGAGCAAAACAAGTTGTTTTGTAAAGTTAAAATAGCAGAGAAAGACCTACATTAGCCTACATTTATAAACGACTCCACGCAATCTTAATGGAAAAAAAAGAAGGTGAATAGCTTAAATCTCTCTCCATTACTTCATTTACTGTCTACTATATATTGATCTCCACGTGAATCATGGATTCAAATTCACAGAAATGTATAATAAATTTTATGATAAACATTAACCATTCATTTGTAAAACTCACAATACACTTCCTGATTTAAATAAATAAAACACACTACACACACATATAATATAGTTACTAATATGACAGCATCATATTTTTGATAGAAGGACATTCTGGACTCACCGATAAATAAAAACAGAAGTTGTAAGCTGTGGTTGGGACAGTGTTTAGAAATGGGTCTTTGTGTGTGTGTAGCCTAGATAACTTTGTAGATGTGGATGTGACAGTGTGTGTGTGTGTGTGTGTGTTCAAGCGATACTTTAATAAACTGTATTATTGGGTGCAAATTATTAATTATTAATATAATTAAGGAGGGAGAGAAAATGAAAAATGAAATATAGACAGGAAAATGAGGAGAGGAAGGAGGAAGAGGGGAAAAGAGAAACTAGGGGAGATTGTATTATTGTATGATTGTATTATCTTATGATGGGGGAGAAGACAGCTAGGCAAAATGTGAACCCATTTTCTTTGAATCATAGGTCTTAGGGAGGCCCCTTCTAGGACATTACATATGATCTAATCACAGCTTCTCCTTAATAGATCCTAGTACAGGATGATCACAGTGATCATGAAATCTGTGCCTCAGCCAGTTGGGACTTCTCAGAGCCTTGCTTGCCAGACCCAGTGGCAGTTCTCTTTTGCCAAACCCACCCCAAAAAAAGTTGGGACACACTGTACAAATTGTGAGTAAAAAAGGAATGGAATAATTTACAAATCTCATAAACTTATATTTTATTCACAATATACAATATAGATAATATATCAAATGTTGAAAGTGAGACATTTTGAAATATCATGCCAAATATTTGCTCATTTTGATTTCATGAGAGCTACACATTCCAAAAAAAAAAGTTGGGACAGGTAGCAATAAGAGGCCGGAAAAGTTAAATGTACATATATGAAACAGCTGGAGGACCAATTTGCAACTTATTAGGTCAATTGGCAACATGATTGGGTATAAAAAGAGCCTCTCAGAGTGGCAGTGTCTCTCAGAAGTCAAGATGGGCAGAGGATCACCACCCCCCAATGCTGTGAGCGGGTAAAAATAGTGGAGCAATATCAGAAAGGAGTTTCTCAGAGAAAATTGCAAAGAGTTTGAAGTTATTATCATCTACAGTGCATAATATCATCCAAAGATTCAGAGAATCTGGAACAATCTCTGCAGCGTAAGGGTCAAGGCCGGAAACCATACTGATGCCCGTGGATCTTCGGCCCCTAGACAGCACTGCATCACATACAGGAATGCTACTGTAATGGAAATCACAACATGGCTCAGGAATACTTCCAGAAAAACATTGTCGGTGAACACTATCCACGTCAGGCTCCATCTCCCGGCTAAAACTCTATAGGTCAAAAAAAAAAGCCATATCTAAACATGATCCAGAAGCAGGCGTTTTCTCTGGACCAAGGCTCATTTAAAATGGACTGCGGCAAAGTGGAAAACTGTTCTGTGGTCAGACGAATCAAAATTTGAAGTTCTTTTGGAAAACTGGGACGCCATGTCATCCGACTAAAGAGGACAAGGACAACCCAAGTTGTTATCAGCCCAGTTCAGAAGCCTGCATCTCTGATGGTATGGGGTTGCATGAGTGCGCAGGCATGGGCAGCTTACATCTGGAAAGGCACCATCAATGCTGAAAGGTATATCCAAGTTCTAGAACAACATATGCTCCCATCCAGACGTCTTCTCTTTCAGGGAAGACCTTGCATTTTCCAACATGACAATGCCAGACCACATACTGCATCAATTACAAACATCATGGCTGGGCAAGAGAAGAAGGATCCGGTACTGAAATGGCCAGCCTGCAGTCCAGATCTTCTACCCATAGAAAACTAGGAGTCCTGTATTAGACAAGAAATGGGACAACATTCCTATTCCTAAACTTGAGCAACTTGTCTCCTCAGTCCCCAGACGTTTGCAGACTGTTGTAAAAAGAAGAGGGGATGCCACACAGTGGTAAAACATGGCCTTGTCCCAACTTTTTTTGAGATGTGTTGATGCTATAAAATTTAAAATCAACTTATTTTTTCCCTTAAAATGATACATTTTCTCAGTTTAAACATTTAATATGTCATCTATGTTGTATTCTGAATAAAATATTGAAATTTGAAACTTCCACATCATTGCATTCTGTTTTTATTCACAATCTGTACAGTGTCCCAACTTTTTTGGAATCGGGTTTGTACGTCTTTCCCTTTTCAAGTCAAAAACACATTATTTCAAGCCAATTCATGAAACCAACATGATTGGTTCATCCTGACACTAATCGGCTGTGATTGGCTCCTCTTTCTGAAGTCTCCTTGTGTTTTGTGGAGTTGAAATGTAATAAATTTCAGGATTATATCATGTTTACTACTGCTGCTGTTCGTGACTCTAAAAAATCATAACTGATGGTAAGATATTCGCTATGTCTTCTCTCAGAGTAATTTATAGCTTTGTTCTATTCTTTATAAATTACACACACTCTAAAATTCATTTTGATATATATTTACAGAGTGCGGATTTGTGTGGGGGGGTTTTCCCTTTTCCTTCTGGTCAATGTATACCTGTCTCTGCTGAATTATATTTATCCAAAGTGGGGGATAAAAATATCCCCCCGGTGATGCTACTCCACCAACCACCAGCAGCAAGCATATAGAATACCAAATATAAAAATATTTTTTAAACACTAGTGCAAGAAAAATACTGCAAATATGACAATACAAACAACAAATCAGGAAATAGATTCTCTTAACCAACAGCATTGTCTCCTGCTTAATAAAGTGTGTCTGTTTTAATGATCCTGGTTCACGCTGTTTATAGAGAGTCAGCGACACGCTTTATAGTGACAGTATGAAATTAAAGAGGTCATATGATGCTGCTAAAAAGAACATTATTTTGTGTATTTGGTGTAATGAAATGTGTTTATGCAGTTTAAGGTTAAAAAAAAGTGAGCCATGGTCTAGGAGAGCAGAGGCGTGGCTTGAGAACGTGCTGCAGGCGGATTCTACTTAAGGAGCTCTGACCTTGGTCTTGCAGCAACTACATGTGACGCACCTCAGCTTACCAGCATGGATCAGCCCAGGCATGATGAAGTGGATGTCGCGTTCTTTGAAGACCAAACAAAGAAGTTTTGCTTTCACAGTGAAACACATACATCAGATATACATATATGGCGGTTGCAGCAACAAGCCATACTACAATGAGAATAAAAGGTAACGCCTTTCTTTTTATGGAAACATTTGGTTGGCATTATGCAAATCTTCCCACATAATGACGTTGAGATGTGGGGTGTGTAGATCGAGCCGCTTTCAGAGAGGCGTGAACAAATGTTAACTTTTATAAAGATTATCTCTTTGGATCTGAGACTAGTCTTTGCAACTTCACAGATCTTATTCATTCACCAAGAGCTTGTAATACTCCAAAGTGAAAGGAAAATTTTAAATCGCATCATATCACCCCTTTAATCTACAATGTTTTTTGCTCAAAACTCACTTCTATTGTGACCTGAGGCACATATATTGTAATTCACTAGTTCACGCTACATATTATTAGCTGAGGTATGAAATGCGATTTGGCGTGGCTGTCCGGGAAAGGGGCTCGAAGCCTCGGAATGGCCCGAACCTAGAGTACCCCTTCCCCGCCTAGTTGTAAAGTGAACTTGGAGTGAGGAGTTGGGGTGGAGGAGGGATGCTGATAAACCGTCAATGGATAGAGGTAAGTCAGCGGTATTTATACTGTGGTATTGATTACTTGATTGTGGTCTGTAAGGGAAACAGGTCAATTTAGCTCAAAGGGAATCATTTAAGATTTTAAAGGGAATTTGAACAGAATCACTGTTTCACGGCTGATCACTGAAATGCTAGCGATTCACTGAACGAGCCGTTTAACATCAAATCTGCGCTGGATATTAATATCCAAAGTATAGTGAAAACACTATATTAGCACAGTAACAAGATCGGCAGTTTAAGACATTAACTTGTGAGTACAAAACACAAGATACTTCTCTTTTCAATATGAATGAGCCTTTATTAGATAAATCTAAGACATATAAGACTAATCTAACACATAAGCACACGCACTCACACATTCACACAAGTTGCAGGAAGATAGAAAGTTAGGGAAGAATGAGTTTAAGAGAATGAAAATGTGAAATCCCAAGTTTACAGCAATACGTGAAATTGCATAGACATGAACAACCATCAATCACTTAATTAACCTCGCACTGAGTTCCCAATGAGGTTAAAATTATATTAGATAACACCAGTACAGATGTGAGTCTGAGGTTACTTTGCGCTTGCCTGTTTAACGGGTTCCCTTTGTTGTCGCTGAAAAGGGGTTGCTGATTGGCTGGAAGTTCAGTAGGTCGCTGGAAGTGATCGCCTTGGGAAGCCCATGGTTGGGCTGCTATTGGACGGCGCGGAGTTGCGGGCTGGTTGAAGTTTCCAGACGGGCACGCGAGGTCAGACTCGAGACACGGGCGCTACAAAAACTTAACTCCAGAACACAAACTCAAACGGAAAAAGAAAAGAAACCAAAGTAAAAGAACAGAAGTAAAGTTTGACGAGACTAGGTGGTGTTTCTCTCATACGTGGCTAAGCAGCAGGCGCAGGCCAAAGCATACGCTTTGGAACGGGCCAAGAACGCTTAAAAGTGATGACAAAGCATGACTAAAAGCCAACGCTAAAAGCAAAAGCTAAAAAGCAGGCTAAAAGCCAGTATGACTGATAGCAAAAGCTAAACGAAGCTCAAAGCTAAAAAGCAAAATTCGATGGCATGGTGTCCTGAGTATTTAAACTGGCATTTTTGGCCACACCTCAAATGTTGTCTTGACCAATTAGATATTGTCTTTTCCTCAAGTGTTGCATTGTTTATCCCAATTCCATTCATAAAATCATATGTTATCTTATCCAAGCTACTACGGTCCTAATTTTCTCCGCTCTTGCAGGGTATAATTTGGACATGATTCCCATGGAACAAGAATATGATACATTTGACAAATAACTGATGGTCAGAAACGCTTCAAGTAAGAAGATTCGGAACATTACTACATACTCAAACATGAATATGATCCCTAAGCTATTCAAGAGTTATTTTTAAAAAGACATACAATAATAGCATTAGAAACATACTATAATCAAATGTGTGGGGTTCATGTATGATATGGAGTTAAGCAATGGACTGATATCCATTTAGGAAGTCTTTGAGTTCCATTTTGGTGGCATATACATTTGAAGCTGCATATATGCCATCTTGGGAGGTGATATAGTCCTGTGAAGACCAGGAGGTAATAGGTTCTTTAGGAATTTCAGCCTTGATCAAGTAGGTGGAGGAAAGTCAATGTTAATCGCATCTTGTTTCTACTCTATGCATTTCTTTTACATGTGAGGGCACAGGATCGTCCATCTCTTCGACACTTGTTCCCCAAATTAGACAATCTCTCTTCTGAATTGAAATTGCCACACTGTTCTAATGGTGTTAATGTTGGAGCTGCCCTGTGAAAAGAGCTGGTTAGCTATCTTGTTTCAGACTGCGGTGTTCAGGAGTTGATTTACAACATCCTGCCTTCTGTGGAATCTGCCCATGCTCAAACCAGGCCCCATCTAATCTTTAATTTGTCTGGTTCAGGCCTCCCCACAATGCCTACAGGTCCACCAAAAGCTGATTATAGGTTAATTATCTGACAGGCTCCTCCCTAACCTTGCTAATAAAAACATCATATAAAACTGATGCCAAAGTCGTATTTTTAGACAGAATCTGGGACTATCACACACATTGACTGATGGAGCTAATTAAGAAATGATGGTTATATCTCTATTTAAAGAAATAAGGAGGAAAACGTAATACATAGAAATCTGGATATGAGCACTTTGGAGTAACGCTTGTGCTGTGTATAAAAGTAAGTCCAATTGATCAAAAATATGGAAGCAAAATGCTAATCAGTATGTATAGGTCTTTGTTATTCCGATTAAAGATTGTCAAATTCATTGTTTCTAGCATCTCTGGCAGAATGAGAATATGTCACTGAAACCAAGTGCACATCAAGTAAATAGTGACTGCATATCTAACCTCCATCTAATCCTCAAGGTCAAATCATGAATATTTATTTTGAAAAAATGGTCTTTGTAACAGCTGATAAAAAACAATTCCACTTCGCGCAGACTCTGTAAGAATGTCAAATCTCTCACTGCAGACTTCCACCTAATGAATCCTACCTGCAGACTCTTGGCCATTCCAAACGACCCTCTACTGTGCAGACTCTGGCTCCAAACGACCTTCATATCATGTAGACTCTGGCTATTCCAAATCTAATCTCTTCAGAGTAGACTCTGGCTCCAAACTAACATCTTCTGTGCAGACTTGGCTCCCAAGCGAATCCTCTTTCTCTACGCCAGACTCTGGCTAAAGCAGTAACTCTACTCTACCAAGCAGACTCCACCTCCAAATGAACCTCTACTGCGCCAGACTCTGGCCAAACCCAACACTCTACTGCACAGACTCTGGCTCCAAACGAACCTCTACCGTGCAGACTTTGGCTCCAAACAAAAATCTACTCCGCAGACTCTTGCTCCAAACAAATCTCTTCTGCGCGGACTCTGGCTCCAAACCAATCTCTTCAGAGCAGACTCTGGCTTCAAACCAATCTCTTCTGCGCAGACTCTGGCTCCAAATGAACCTCTACTGTACAGACTCTGTGTCCCAAACGAACCTCCTACTGTGTGGGCTGTGTCTGCAATTGAAATTATACTGTACTGTATATGGTTTGGATCGAAACTGTACCTTTAAGGCTTTTGTCTCCAAACAAAAATCTACTCCGCAGACTCTTGCTCCAAACAAATCTCTTTCTGTTGGACTCTGGCTCCAAACCAATCTCTTCAGAGCAGACTCTGGCTTCAAACCAATATCTTTCTAAGCAGACTCTGGCCCTCCCAAATGAACCTCTCTACTGCACAGACTCTGGCTCCAAACGAACTCCCACTGCAGGCAGACTTTGGCCTAAACTAACCTCTACTGAACAGGACTCTGGCTCCCAAACCTAACCCCACCGCAGACGGCATTCCAAAACAACCTCCTCTACAAGCAGACTTTGTCTAAACTGATCTCTTTCTGCACTTGATTCTGGCTCCAAACTAATCTCTTCTTCAGAGCAGATCTGTCACTGAAACCAAGTATTATCATAAATAGTGATCATATATCGAACCTATCTAATCTCAAGGTCAAATCAGAATATTTATTTTAAAAATGGTTTTGTAACAGCTGATAAAAAAACAAATCTCTACTGCGCAGACTCTGGCACTAAACAAATCTCTACTGTGCTGTGTCTGGATATGAATTTAATTGTGTGTGCTGTGGCTCCAAACGAATCTCTACCGTGCAGTCTCTGGCTCCAAACAAATCTCTTCTACGCAGACTCCTTCTCCAAATGAACTTCACGCAGAGTCTGGCTCCAAACTAACCTCCACCGCAGACTACTGTGGCTCCAAATGAATCTCTTCTGCACAGACTCTGGCTCCAAACAGACTCTCTTCCACAAGAGACTCTGGCTCCAAACGAACCTCTACAGCACAGACTCTGGCTCCAAACATACCTCTACCGTGCAGACTCTTGCTCCAAACATACCTCTACCTCGCAGACTCGGGCTCCAAATGGACCACTACCCCACAGACTCGGGCTCCAAAGTATATAGTACATCAAAGTACATAAGTGAGCATAATTCATAGAGACTCTAAACTTGTCAGGAAGGTCCCAAACATGTTCAACTATCCAGGCGCACAGACACACAACACTAGGTGGCACAATAATAATACGTTTATTATTGAGTAACTACTAGAAACAATATTTTTTTTTCCTGTTAATCCTTAAATGTATATCTCTGATTTATTTTATTTCCGTCTATATAAAAATATCTGCCATTTTGAATCTTCTGGGGGAAAAAAGACTGTTAGTCCAATTTTCACTAAATTTTGCACACTACAGACAGGGATACTGCTGGCAAAAAGTTATCAAGCTCATTTAAATTAAACCATTATGATGATATAAGTGATTGAAACCCTTTATATAAGTGAAAGGGCACCCCTTTTTGTTCACAAATTGATCTTTTCATCCTGAATGCAACAATCAAACTTAATGAAACAAAAAAATATATATAAACTAGTATATACACAGAATAATTAAAAAAAATCACACAAAATTATGTTAAAGTTGCACCTGCAGGAGGTGATACAACTCAATAATATAACTGTATGATTGGCAAAGTTAAAAATGAATATGAATCCTTTTGTGCAGATGTCATAACGTAATATGACTCTGATACATAAAAAAATTGTAGCTACCAACCAATCAAATTTCAGCAACTAATAATGTCAAATTGTGTCAAAAGTGTATTTTTTTAATCACACTTTATGTACTTTTCTATGTGCATTAACTTGTTAACACAATGTTTTAAAGTTCTTGCTAATTTATTCATCTGTTTTATGTTGTTTTTCTGCCTATTGTACATTTTATACTTTTATTGTACATTTCTCCTCCAAATATAAGAAATCTTTATCTTTCCTAACATTATCATTTTTTCTAATTTTAATTAAGTTTATTATTTTTTTTATTTATTTATTTTTTACAAAGTATTTTGACAAATGCTTCAAAGGTGCTACATAATATAAAGGTATTATTAAAATAATAAAATGATCATCTGCATTGGTTACTGAAAAAGAGTTTTAAAATAATAAACACTTTCTGATATGAACAATGGAGAGTTTTATTTTAACAGAAACAAAATAACCAGGTTGTGAACCACATACAAAAAATAAATAAATAAATAACATTATAAATAATGATTATATCATTGTTAAACTGGGAAAATAAATAGTACATTGATAAAGATTTCTGTTGTAACTATAACAGAACAGCCAGATGATGGACCACTCACACAGTGAATAAATTAAATTACAAGGAGCCTCAACGCGGGCGCTGAGCTTAGCATTAAGCAGCCATCTTGCCTCCTTTATGCCACCGATCTAACCTTATCCTACTAAACTATTATAAGACGGTCAGTGCTAGATGCAGTTTATGTCCTGTTAAAGCTGGATGAGCAAGATGTCGTAACAGTAGAAAAATTTGAATGCTGGGGGACATTAAGAGGCATTTGAGATCACAGGTGCCTGAACTGCCTCAGGATAGTGAGAGTATCTCCCTGCAGCCAAGTTCAGTGAAAGAAGGGGCACAAGACATAGCGAATATCTATACTATGTTGAAGAAAATCTCGGATGATATGGGTGGCATTGAGGAGATTTGCTGAACCACAGCTTCAGTGGAAAGCAAGCTATCTGGCGCTTGATCACGCCGGATCGATGATGTCGAAAAACGGTGGAATTCCTTTGAGGAAAAGGAGAAGGATTGGCAGGCTTAACCTGCCTGCAACTAAATGTGATCTTGACCAGTTAAGAGAAAAAAGTGGAGGACATGGAGAACCGAGTCGACGGAAATAATCTTTGCTTTATTGGCGTTTCGGAGGGAAAGGAAAGTGGAAACATGATCAAGTTCATGGGAGATCTCTACATTTGTCGACGCAATGGATCGAGATAGAACGGGCTCACCGAGTGTTCGGCCCTCGACCTAATCCTGAGGACAGACCTAGACCTATACTGGTGAGATTTCTAAAATCAACAGATCGCGGATTCGGTGTTGGCGTGCAGCTGGAGAAAGGGGAGATCCACTTTGAGGGAAGGCGGATACAGGTTTTCCCTGATTTTGAGGGGAGGCGGCAACTCAAACGGACAAGTTCAGAGAATGCCGAAAATCCTTCATGCTCGTGGGGTGAAATTTGCACTGTTGTTTCCAGTAACTCTAAGGATAGAGACCAGCGAAGGGATATAAGCGCTTCATTTGCTCAAAAGAAGCCTTGAAGTATGTAAAGGTGATGGAGCACTGACTGGACTGATTGTTCACGTTTGATAACTAACTTTGGTTTTAGTTCATTATGACATCTGTTTTAGATGGTAAGGAAACTTATACAGAATTTAAGAGTTTGGAATATTATGTCTTCAACTAGTTGGAAAATATTGGTTATGTCATCTAGATGATTAGGCTAATGTATACTTCGTTGTAGTATGCATACTGACTGTCGATCAGCACTTTGCGGTGATGGTGGGTAACAGCTGTGTGCAGCCTGGGACCTGCATGCGAGTCATGGACGTCAAGTTTTTGTTTCGATGGGACATTTATTGACAATGGGTGGGGATTTTGTTCAGAGGGGCTTGGGGGTGTCAGTGGCAAAATGGTACATATAGGTTTTGGATTGCTATTTTTTACATAGTTTTGTTTGAAAGTTGGTATTGCATTTATCTAGAGTATTATGCCTCATGTCATGGAATGTCAAGGGGCTAGGTCATCCAATTAAAAGGGAAGAAGGTTATGACTAAACTTAGGGCAGAGAAATGTGACGGGGCATTTCTTCAAGAAACTCAACTGTTACAGAAGGAAGCAGAGAAGCTAACGAGGGATGTGGGGTTGGTGAAGTATTCTATAATGAGGGTACAAGCAATAGTAGGGGAGTGATAATATTGCTAAATAAACAGTTACAATTTAAATGTATTAAGCAGATGAAGGATGGTGAGGGGAGAATTCTGGTTCTGCTGGGGGAAATACTGGGCCAGACTATAATACTGGCCAATGTTTATGCACCAAATAGGGATGATCCAGCGTTCTTTGAAAATCTGGAGGGTAAATGTTATATGCAGCTGGGTCAGTATGATATTGTTCTAGGGGGGATCTGAGTTTTGTGTTTGACCCAGTGCTGGATGGAGTAGTTTGAATAAATATAATATGTCAAAAGTTAGTGTAAAATGAATAAATATGTGCAAAGCTTTTGGATTGGTAGACTTGTGGAGGCTTCTGAATCCGGACGGGAGAGAATATACATTTTATTCTGCTGCGCATCAGATGTACTCTAGAATTGATTATTATTTGATATCAAAGTCTCTTGTCTCTTTTTCTACCTGCTCTATAGGTTCCATCATTATTTCA
This sequence comes from Cyprinus carpio, assembly GCF_018340385.1. Lineage (NCBI taxonomy): Eukaryota > Metazoa > Chordata > Actinopteri > Cypriniformes > Cyprinidae > Cyprinus > Cyprinus carpio. The sequence continues at coordinate 37,034,467 of NC_056600.1, forward strand.
GATCATGTGTGGTTATGTATGGAAATGTTTCCACATCAGGAGAGGCAGCGTGCTTACAGATGGAGATTTAATACTTCCCTTCTACAGAGATCCGATTTAAAGGAGGCTTTGAGAAAGGAAATTAATATATATGAAGAGACAAATGCACGAATGAATCGCCCTCTGCAGGAATTCTTTTGGGAAGCACTGAAGGCGGTGTTAAGGGGCTATATTATTCAGTATGCATCATATGTTAAAAAATGTAATAGTAAAGATCTGGCTAATCTGGAAAATGAAATCAAACTGAGGGGAATTAGAGATGATGAAAAAAACTCTATGAAGGTTTGAGATATTTAACACAACTGAAATATAAATATAATGTAATACCTTCTAAGAAGGTGGAGTTTGGACTGTTTAGGGTGAGGCAGAAATATTTTGAATCTGGCGATAAAGCGGGCAAGCTTTATGGCGAGAACTATATTAAACACAGAGAAATATCTGTGCTAATTCCTGCTGTTCAGTCCTCAGAACGCAGAATTGTTACAAAGCCAGTAGATATTAATGAAGTCTTCAGAAAATTTTTATTTGGGTTTATATACATCTTCATGTGAAGCAGAGGTTGGAGAAATAAATGATTTTTTTTGAATTCATTGAATTTACCTAAGTTGACTGAAGACCAGAGGCAGGAAGTTGAATACAATTGTGGAGGTAATCGGGTCCCTTCCTTCTTCTAAGTCTCGGGGCCAGATGGTTTTGCTGCAGAATTTTTAAGTGTTATACAGCTGAGGTAGCTCCATTGCTGCTTAATATGTATAATGAGGCAATGGAGAAAGGCGAAGTTACCGCCAACCCTGTCACAAGCATTAATTACACTTATACTAAAAAAGGACAAAGACCCTACTGAGTGTAAGAATTATAAGCCCGATTTCTCTGATTCCTGTAGATGTTAAAATACTATCTAAAATCCTGGCAAACAGGTTAGACAGTGTAATTACTTCCCTTAGTTCATGGGGATCAGGTGGGCTTTATACATGGGAGATCTGGTGCGGATAATATTAGGAGATTTATTAATATTATATGGGCAATGGCTGATGTAAACTTACCAGTAGCAGCAATTTCACTGGATGCAGAAAAAGCCTTTGACCGTGTGGAATGGGGTTATTTATTTGAAACGTTAAAAACCTTTGGCTTTGGGAGTAGTTTTTTAAAGTGGATAAAGTTATTGTACACACGACCCCAAAGCTGCAGTGCAGACTAATGGGCAGATCTCTTCTTATTTTACATTGGCAAGAGGGACCCGGCAAGTTTCTCCATTATCCCCTTTGTTATTTTGTTTGGCTTTGGAACCACTTGCAGCGGCTATAAGAGCAAGTACAGATTTTCTGGAGGGTTGTGTTGTGTGGGGGGTTCTGTTATTGATTTTGTGTTGAGTTGAGATGACATGCTGCATCCAGTGAAATTGAGCCACTACAATGCTTTCCACTAAATTACCGTCATACAGTAAAGTCTCATCCATATATCCATCTCCAGACAGTGTGGAAGAAAATAGCGAAATTTTTAATTTATCCCTTTTGAAACGCTTCAGTATCGGGATGATCCCAATTAGCATTGGAAATTCACCTTTTGTGGAAGAGGCTAGCTAAGGATTTGTGAAGTTAGGTGACTTTATTAGAAAATAATTTGAATCATTTACCAATTAATCCAATCATTGACTTAATAAAACCAGTTGTTGGAGATACCTACAGCTGAGACCATTGTATATGGGCTTTTTGTTCAGTAGTCAAGTCCACCAGAAGAAATATTTTATCTGTTTCTGAGAGCATGGGGTAAGGCATGAAGGCCGCAGTATATTATAGATTGATTATGGAGAAAGTGATATAGTTTTCCATTCTGATACTAAATTCCTGTGAGCAAGGATTTGAATCATCTTCAATTAGTTATGAGACTGAAAGCAAAAATCATCAGAAATTGTAAGTTGTCAAGGAATTTGGGGGTAAGACTGTACCAGTTTAAGGATTGAATCGTTTTTATTGGACCCCGAGCTGATGCTGGGCGAATGTGATAGGAGACGGAGACCTGATACATGTCTCTTGGTCCGTGTTCTAAAATACAGACTTTTTGGGCTAAGGTCCCTAATTATATGCAAAGAGGTGTCAGAACTTTTGTTTTCCCGTTTGTCCAGGTTTATATGCTCTGGAGACCTATTTTTTTAAGCCTGGATGTAGAGACAACTTCAATGGATTCAGATAATATTATATTGGGAACCAAATAATAAGAAAGTTTGGGGCGGATGCCAGTTCGCCTTCTTTCACAATAATGGTTTACGGAATTGGCAAAGTTGTGTTTATGAAAGGATGGCATCAGATTACTTGATAAAAAAAGAGTCTATAGGAACAGTGGGACAGAGAGCTGACATTTATTTGAGGTTAAAATGATTGGTGGGGAGACACAATATTAAGAGCTGCTTCTACTGGATCTGGGGATACTCTTTGGACATTGCCATTTTAATTTTAATCATGTAGTATTGTGTCTATACCGTGTGGATATACTGTGTGTGTATATGTGTGTGTGTGTGTGTACAGTAGTAGACAACCAAATGGGTAATACCGCCGCGGCGTCTAACTTGCCGTCAGTCGCGTGTTAAATTCATTCGATGCAAACTACCGCCAGTTGCGCAAAGGAACTTGAAATTGCGACTTGATGCAATTGTAAAATGAGATAACAGGGTGAAGTAAAACAACAATTACATTATGAGATACCATTGTAACATCTTTAAAAGCATTAAATGTACAGTGCGTATTCCAAATGTAGTATAGTCTAGGCTACGTCTACTCATCAAAAATTAAAAGAAATACCGTGGTAGCACAAAGGACTTAGTGGCTGCTATTGTTATTAAACGTCATTAAATATAAAGGCCGATATCTACGAAAAACGCTAAATGTTTTCATTCGGGTCAGTCTTGTATAGAAAAAAACCTTCAGGTTCCATTTGCAGATCGGAAATGAGAAGGATCCAGCATTTAGCAATAATTTATTATTACTTCGGTTATTATCTTGATTTTTGGCAAACTGCGAACACTTTTGGCATTTGAATTTGCCTTACCGGGGGACCAAATGGAGTATTTTCTGTTTCAGGTGTTATCGCAGCTGGGTGCCCCCGCGCACTTCATTGGAACAGTCGCCGTTCACCGAGCCCATGTCACTAGCAGCGTCCAAAATTTTGCCTATTTTTGGCTAATTTATGTTTTTTTTTTTTTTCGTCTACACTGAAACACGCGGGACTACAAAGCCTATTTTACCTCATGAAAATAGTTTAAGCTGAAATAGGCAACTCACGAATATGAAACATTTGGATTTCTCCCGAATGAGAGCCCACCTTCCCTATGGTTCGATTTAAATTATTATTTCCATTTAGTTTCACTTTTTGTTTTTTTATAGCTAAGCCCTATATATTATATACTGCAATTTTATTTATCCGTTAGATTATATATTTTTAATTCTCTGGTTTGTTCTGATAAATTATGTAAATTTAAAGAATTTGTGTAAGAGTGAAGGGAACTAAAAATATCTGGTTGGGCACATTATACATATTAGTGCAGCCGTTTTATTTCTGAATGTAATAAAATTCAACTTATACATTACCTTTTTTATAGTTTTTCCTCTCACAAAACGTAATTAATTTTTTAGCCTGTTTAAAAAAAAAAAATGCAGCAAAACGACATAGGCATTACTCGTTGAAATTCGTTCCGTGGCTTAACATGAATTATAATTATTAATATAACTTAGGAACGATCTGGGCCTAATCTAGATATCAGGTTGTTTGTTTTTTTTTTGTTTTTTTTCATGCAATCTGAATGACTTGTGCAGCACTGCACTTCGCACGAGCTCACCCTGCTCGCACGGGGCTGGCTGTGGATTATTCAAATGCGTTTGTATATAAGGTTCCTGTCCCCATTTTCTACAGGAAATTGTTTCATTTAAAAAAACCAAATCGAATTATTTGTTAGGTGCGAATATATGTTAAACACAAGTTCTTTAACTATTGTACATCGCACTGGGTGACATTTTAAACACCTTTTTACTTAAACTTTCCTTGAAATTTTAAATTCATTTTAATAGTATTGAAGTTCAGTTTCAAAAAAAAAGGTTTTAGGTTTTCTTATTGCTAAATTATGTCGAGGAATTAATAATATGTTAGCATGTTTATTCTTGTAGAAAATAATGTTTATTCTTTTAAGAAATAAGGGAAAATAAGGGCAATCCAAATATTTATCATATTGTTTTACTTCACCCTATTAGCAGGCTAACCAATTATTCTAAAAAAAAAATAAATAAATAATACAAAAAAAAAAAATAAATAATGCCTTAAAAGTGCCTCGGCCTGAGTAATTTGACCATTATGAAATGTGACTTAAAGGTTAGTGATTATGATGGAACAATACTGTGAAAATTAATCTCTCTC